>NW_026615193.1:0-26187 GCF_030052815.1 Hevea brasiliensis
TGCGCCGATTCTGCGCGAGTTGAATAAAGTGGTATGAAGAACAAGTATCAGTTGCCTAGAATTGATGATCTGTTTGATCACCAAGGGAAGCAGGAGTATTTTCTAAGATTGATCTCGAATCGAGGTATCATCGGTGAGGGTGAAAGATGTAGATGTGCCCAAGACTGCATTCAGGACCCGGTATGGGCATTATGAGTTTCTGGTGATGCCCTTTGGCTTAACAAATGCACCAGCGGCATTCATGGACCTTATGAACCGTATCTTCCATCCACACTTAGATCGGTTCGTAGTGGTCTTTATTGATGATATTTTGGTGTATTCCAATACCAGGGAAGAACATGATGAACATTTGAGAATTGTTCTACAAACCACGAGAAAAGGAGCTGTATGCTAAGTTATCCAAGTGTGATTTTTGGCTGGATGAGATTGCATTCCTTGGACACATAGTGTCAGCTGATGGGATTAGGGTGGATCCCAAGAAAATAGAAGCAGTGATGGAATGGAAGCCTCCCAGAAACACAACTGAGGTCAGAAGCTTCTTGGGGCTAGCTGGGTATTACAGGAGATTTGTGAAGGGATTTTCCCTAATAGCTGCTCCAATGACCAAGTTGTTACACAAGAATGTCGGTTGGTGGAATGACAAGTGTCAGACCAGTTTTGAGAAATTGAAGGCTATGTTGACAGAGGCACCAGTGTTAACACAGCCAGTGTCAGGAAAGGACTTTGTGGTCTACAGTGATGCCTCACATAATGGGCTAGGGTGTGTATTGATGCAAGAGGGGAAGGTGGTCGCCTATGCTTCCGAGCGATTAAGGCCACATGAGCAGAACTACCCTACCCATGATCTAGAGCTTGCGAGAATTATCTTTGCGAAGATATGGAGGCATTACTTGTATGGTGAAAAGTGCTACATTTACGGACCACAAGAGCACGAAATATTTGCCAACCCGGAAGGAGCTCAACCTTAGGCGAGCGATGGATTGAGTTCCTAAAGGACTATGACTGTGTAATTGATTACCATCCTGGGAAGGCAAATGTAGTTGCTGATGCTTTGAGCAGAAAATCCATGACAGCCTTGAGATCATTGAATGCCCGTCTATCTTTGGTTCGTGATGGAGCTATCTTGGCTGAGTTGCAAGTGAGGCCAAACCTGCTACAGCAGATTTTAGATGGGCAGAAGGTAGATGAGAAGCTAATGGCTATTATGAGCAAAATCCCAGAGGGAAAAGCAACTGACTATGGGGTGAAAGCTGATGGGTGTCTGTATTACAAAGGAAGACTGTGTGTACCAGATAATGGGGAATTGAAAGTCAGTATTCTAAAAGAGGCACACACCAGTGTATATGCTATGCACCCAGGAAGTACAAAGATGTATCATGACCTGAAGCTTCAGTATTGGTGGCCTGGTATGAAGAAAGACATAGCTGACTATGTGACTAAATGCTTGACATGTCAGCAAGTCAAGGCAGAACATCAAGTTCCATCGGGTTTGCTACAGCCTATACGCATACCTGAATGGAAATGGGATCGGGTCACCATGGATTTTGTAAGTGGTCTACCTCTCACCCGGAAGAAACATGATGCAGCATGGGTGATAGTTGATAGATTGACAAAGTCGACACACTTTCTCGCCGATTAGGATGACTACTCACTAGAGAGATTAGCGGTGTACATCGGTGAGATAGTTAGGCGCATGGAATTCCACTTTCCATCATATCGATCGAGACCCAAGGTTTACATCGAGATTTTGGAAGAAGTTTCATGAATCCTTGGGTACACAACTCCATTTCAAAGATACTTTCCATCCTCGACGGATGGGCAATCGTAAAGAGTAATCAGTAAACAATTGAAACCCAAGAAATTGATACAAATATTGAATTGAAATGATAACAATAACGTGAAATACTTGTCAGGTCCTTGAGGATATGCTGAGGATGTGTCATTGAGTTTGAGGGAAGCTGGGATAGATACCTCCCAGCGCGGAATTTGCATACAACAATAGCTACCAAGCTAGTATTCAAATGGCCCGTATGAAGCACGTATGGAAGAAAATGTAGAACTCGATTGTCTTTGGGTGAGCTGGCGAAGACAAAGCGTAGGGCTGCACAGTGAAAGCAGTGAGGAGAAAGTGAAAATAATCAAAGCCAACTTGAAGGTTGCCTCGCATGCAGAAAATCTTATGCCGACCTGAAGAGAAAAGAAATAGAATATGTAGTTGGCGACAAAGTGTTCCTCAAGGTGTCACTATGGAAGAAAGTATTGAGGTTTGGAAGAAAAGGTAAGTTAAGCCCTAGGTTCATTGGCCCATATGAAGTCATTGAACGTGTGGGTCCGATGGCCTATAGGCTAGCTTTACCACCAGAGTGGACAAGATCCATAATGTGTTCCACGTGTCCATGCTCGTAAGATACCGCTCGAGATCCTTCACATGTCATCTCAGAGAAGAAATTGAAATACAGGATTTAACATACGAAGAAGAACCTCTACTGATTACGGCTCGAAGTGAAAGAGTTGAGAATAAGCAAATTCCATTGGTGAAAGTGCTTTGGAGGCACCACAACACCGAGGAGGCAACTTGGGAAAGTGAAGAAACGATGAGGCAACAGTTCCCTCAACTGTTTGCATCAGGTAAGTTTCGAGGACGAAATTTAAATTAGAGGGGAAGAGTTGTAACACCCTCCGGTAACCACTCGTACATTCTCTTGTCGGTGATCGGTGTCGGTCCGGACAATAGAACGTCGAAAAAATATTTAAACTAAAGTTAGAAACCTAATTAACTCAAATATTAATAAGAAAAATTTAGTAAAAATTTTAGAAATAAAATACAAGCCCAGTCAAGCTAGGTGCCCAAGCGATGGGTCACGGAGGAAGTTGCGGTTCATAGCGAGCCCTAGACTGGGGAAAAATTATAAAATAATTTTTGGGACTCCAGAGAAGGGTAATCGAGGTTCCCATGGCATTAGAATGCCAAGAAAATACCTAGAAAAAATTTTCAATCGGTACAGACAATTTTGACCCGTTAAGCCAAACGGAGGGCATTTTGGTCATTTTGCCTTCCGAGGTGCTTTTTGGCCGACTTGTCCAGTTGAGTAAATAATTAATATGACATAAAATATGAAGAAATATTACTAAAAATTAAAGTGAAAATGAGTAGAGAAGAAAAGAAAAGAAAAATGAGAATAAATGTCAATTTTGACATCATATGAGGTCATTTAAAAGCTTCCCACCAATTAGAAATTGACAAGCCAATTAAAATGAGATAAATATAACTAAAATGAAGTAAAAACAAAACACCATTTCTGCAATTCTCTTCCATATTCCCGTAACCCATTTTCCCTTCCACCCAAACCACCATGAAAGCTCACTAAAGCTCCCAAACCTCACCTTATTTCACCTCAAAACCTTATCCTCTCTTCACTAAAAATTATACCCACACCAAGGAGGAGTGTTTGGCAGCCAAGAAAAGGAAAGAAAGTGAAGTTTAATCTTGGAAAATTCTGCCATTAAAGAGGTTAGTGCAACTATATACATAAAACTCTTTAATTTCATGATTTGTGACTTGAAACTTAGTAAGAATTGTAATTTAATTGAACAAAAACTCATGTGTATGAGTATATGAATTTTGGCTGCCCTAGTTAAGGAATAGAAATAGAGTGTTTGATGGACTTAAAGTGAACTAGAGCTTAGGTTTAAAGTGTATACTTATATATATAGAGAGAATGAAAGAGTTAATAAGGGTAATTGTGAAAACTTTGAAATTTAGCTAGGGTTTGGGAGTGAAAATTTTGATTTGGCTTATGGAATGATTAAAGAACATTCTAATGGTCAATTAGTGACCATTTGAGGTATGTTGACCATAATTTGAGGTACATTAAAGTGTTACAAACTGAAATGGTTGGCTGCCTTGTGAGTGCAGCAATGGACTGAAATTTCAGTCCAATTTCACAGCCATAACCTTGGCTGTGTTGGTCCAATTGGTGTTTGGCCAATTGGACATGAAACTAGGCTTATAATGGCATATTTTTGCTGAAGAAACCATGCCCAAAAGACCAAAGCAAAAGGGTCAAAAGTTAGCCACAATCCGGATGCCCTGCACTGAATTCTGCAGAATTTGCCAAATGAACAGTAACTGTTCATTTGGCCATAAGTCACTGTAGATTTGGTCAATTGGTCTGAAATTTTTACAGCAACAAGTTAAGACATAGACAAACAACTTTCATGAAGGAACCTACCCCAAATTATGGCCAGAACCCATTCAACCAAGTGACTCAAGTCACTGTTCATGCACTGTAGATATGGTAAAATTCTGCAGAATGCATATCCGGACAGCTTGGGTTTTTGGGCCATATCTGGAGCTACAAAACTCCAAATGGAGTGATTCAAAAAAGGAAATTCATCTAGACAAAATAAGGAACAACTTTCATGTTTTACATTTCTTCAAATTCCAACAGTAACAGTGTCCAATGGAACAGTGAAGTTATGGTACAAAATCTGAAAAATCTGCTCCTTTGGTTTAATGCTTAGAAATGGTAAAAACACTTAATGCCAACAAGTTTTAAACACCAAATGTGGTATGTTGGGAGTGCCAAAGTCAATGTACACCTTTTTATTCTAAAAGTCAACATTTTTGTTGACCAATGATGAATAGTGACACCAAAAAAAAGTTGAAATTCACAAATTGACAAATTTAAGAGTTTCGAATGCCCTAGTATACCTAACAAGATTAGTTTGGATAGTTTGGCATGCCAATAGGGTTCAGTTAGCAGTACTGCACATGGCGAAAATGCCATTCTGTGATTTCATGGCTTTTAGCCATTCGACTTTGCATTGAGACTTGGCCTTGTGCACGATATTATTCTGACTTGTTAGCTGCTTACATTGCCTGGGAGATGCATATGTGACCGATGGTGTGTGACCGAGGTACTAGGTACCCAGCGCGCCGGATTTACCGTTATCCATCCAGTCGTCTAGTGTAGGTTACTTGGGGCAGCAAATGAATAAAAGTGAACAAAGTTAATGAATTAATGAATATACCAAGATCAAACAAAGAAAGCATACACATTGTATATACATTTATTTTCTTGCTATTTTATTCTATTATATTATTGCACCACTAAGCATTATTGCTTAGCGCGTTGCTTTTGCCACGCGTAGGTACTGGAGATTCCGACCGTGAGCCCGGTAGACCACGGTGGGTGAGTCCATCCGATTCTGCTCGATGTCCGTGTCACCTCACTACTGCGATTGCATCGGTAGGGCACTAGGTGTCATTTGTCATTTTGATATTTTGTAGCGATTTGTATTTTCTCATATGTATTTGAACTCATGTAATATATTTTGATGTTTATGTAAATAATGAAAGTTATGACTATGAATGCAAGATTTGAGCATGTATTTATTGCTTGTATATGAGAAATGGATGTTGAGAAATGAAAAGGTTGTTGAAACCTGAAACTGAAAAATTGTTGAAATCTTGATATTGAGTTTTGTGATGATATTGAAGTTGAGAATGAATGAATTTGTTTATTGGAAGTGTTTTTAACGAGTTCAAGAAGCAGTTTTCTCCATTTTTAGCCGGTACTCCGCCGGATTTTCCTTAAAATTTTCGGAACCTTAAATGAATGATACTTTTGATAAATGGTTTAAATAAATTGTATTTCATAAATTATATGCAAAAGCATTGTCTAAATTAATTGAGGAATATTAGAGTGTGCCGGTATACCAGGTGGCATTACTTATTCGGGTATACTGTACACGGGTAAGGGGTGTCACAAGTCAAACCACCTCATTTCTTGTTTACACATAACCAAATGGTCACTAATTGACCATTAAAACTTACTTTCATCATTACATGATCAAAGTCTCCATTTTATACCCAAACCCTAACCCTAACATCTCAAATCATGCATTTAACTTGCATTTCATCATCCTAAACAATAGGTTACTGTTAAGGGCAGCTAGGGTACCAGTTTAATTCAAGAAAAATCTTCAAAACCCTACCAAGACCAAGGCTGCTGGAATTTTAAGAAAATTTTACACATGGTATATTTTTAATTTTCATGCAAATTTACATTCCACTCCACTCCTTTAACATAAATCAAAAGAGAATGAGCGAGTTTAGTAACTAACCTTTAATGAAGTAAATTCCAAGCTTATCAAAGCTCCTCCTTTCTATTTCTTTTTGCTGTCTTTAGCTTGCCCAAGATGTATGAACAATTTTTTGTGATGACAAAGTGGAGTTTCAAGGTAATTTAGTGGGTGATTTCAAGCTCTCCTAAGCTTCCATGTAGTTTCTCTTCTCTTTCTCTTTCTCTAATATTCCCGTTGGTTTGGAAAGAAAAATGGCTGCTAGAATTTTCTTCTTTGTTTTTATCTTATTTTATGTCCCTTTTATCTCTTAAGTCATTTTGTTAAGTGGTGATTGGGTGGAAACTCTTAATTACATAAACATGACATCATAATTCCCAATTTAACTTCTTTTTCTTTATTTTCTTTTTTATCAAATTTCAATTCAATTTTTAGTAATATTTATTCATATTTTGTGTCATAATAATTGTTTACTTAACTGGACAAGTCAGCCAAAGATCACCTCTGAAGGCGAAATGACCAAAATACCCTCCGTTTGGCTTAACAGACTAAAATTGTCTGTACCGATTGAAAAAATTTTATAAGCATTTTCTTAGCATTCTAATGCCATAGGAACCTCAATGACCCTTCTCTGGAGTCCCAAAAATTATTTTATGAATTTTTCCTCGGGTCTAGGGCTCCTAGTTGCGAGAACCGCAACTTCCCACTAGGTTACTCATCGCTAGGGCACTGGCTCATTTAACTTGGTTGTATTTTATTTCTAGAATTTTTCCTAAATTTTTCTTATTAATGTTTGGGTTAATTATGGTTCCTCACTTTAGTTTAAATATTTTTCCGAACGTTCTAGCTGTCCGAATCGACACTGGTCACCGGAATAGTAGACTGTACGGACTAGCTAAAGTGAGGATGTTACAACTCTTCCCCTCTAATAAAAATTTCGTCCTCGAAATTTACCTGACTTAAGTAATCGTGGAGTTGCTACCTCCTTGTTTCTTCACTTCCTTGTATCGCCTTACCAGTGTCGGGGTTTGGCTCTTCCAGAGCTTCCATAGCATATACTTGTGGTGCCACCCTGACTTCGGGCTTTTCAACTATCTCAGAAACAATCTTTTGTGAAATGCCAGCCGTTTCTGCTCTAGCCGATCTTTTACCCCTTTGAACTGTAGGGGAAGGTCTATCAACTTGTACCGGAGCTATTGAACCACTCCTCTGAGGGCAATCTCTTATGAAATGATCCGTAGCCCCACACTTGAAACACTCTCCAGTTAACAGTCTACACTCCCCTCTGTGTCTCCTACCACAATGCATACATTCAGGCACTGGAGCTGATCACCTTGTTATTGTGCCCGGAGAGCCAGCTATAGATATTTCAATCTGGCCTCTGTGGCCCTGTGTCTGATCTTGTGCACCAGAACCCTTAAACTTCTTACTATCAGTCGGTATACTTGATTGTCCTGGTCAAAATTCCCTCTTACGCTGCCTATCTTTCCTATTTTGTTCATTTATTCGGACCCTTTTCACTTTTGATGCAGTATCAACTAGTTTAGCAAAATCTGTGATCTCCAATGCTGTTATCATAACTTTGATATCATTGAGCCCTTCTTCAAACCTTCTGCACCTCTCTGCCTCTGTAGGGACTATCTCCCTCCCATATCTACTCAGTCTGACAAACTCATGCTCATATTCTACCACTGACAATTGCCTCTGTCTCAGACTGATAAATTCTCTTCTTCGCTCTTCTAAATACACTTTGCTAACATATTTCTTTCTTAACTCTGTGAGAAAAAATTCCCAGGTGATCCGTTCAGGTTGTACCTCACTGGTTACTATGTCTCACCACTGATATGCATCATCTTGAAGTAGGGACATAACACCCTCCAGGTTCTGCTCAAGGGTGCAGTTAAGCTGTTTCAGCACTCTGATAGTTCTATCCAACTAGTTTTCTGCTGTCATGGGATCATTCTCCCTCTTCCCAAAGAAGTCCACAACCCCATGTTTTCTCAATTTCTCCAGATGAGATTTCTGTGGTGCTGGTGGAGGTTGTGGCTGTGGTTGTGGTGGTGGAATTGACCCCATCATTTGCTGGTAGAATTTGGTCATTTGCTGAAATAAAGCAAACTGAGGTTGGGCAGGTGCCTTAGCTGCTAGTGGAGCAGATTCTCCCCTGCTCCCAGATTCAGCCCTGGGTGGAGCACGACTCTCCACCTCTTCATCAATTGCTCTTTGCGAAGCAGGATCCATATCCTATTTAAAATAAAAAAAAAAACACACAGATCTGCATCAATTTCACCTCAACACTTACAAATGCAATGCAATGGTATGCACTCTATCTAGGCCCAGAAACGCCTAAACCGATGTTCTGATACCACTAAATGTGACACCGCTTACCCATCTACAGTGTAGCCAAGCAAGTTATGCCACTCAGTGTGCCGGAGCACCAATCCATATTTTAATTATAATTTATCCCTTTTATTCATTTATTTACAATTTTTGATAAATCCAAATTTTTTCGCAAATTTTATAGAAAATCCGGCAGAGTGCCGGCTGTAAATTGGAAAAACAGTTCTTCTGAACCTGTTTAAAAACACTTCCAATATAGTTTCCAAATCCAAAATCCATTATACACATTTCAAATCAATCTCAAAATCTCAATACTATTTCCAGAATTTCTTTCTGTTTACTTCATCACTTGAAGCACATTTATACATATTTCTCAACATTTCATTTATCAACAAACATTATACAGAAAATTTCAATAACATGAAATTTCATATATTTACATTGTTACATAATTTCAAGAGTTTATAGTTACAAACCAAAATTAATACAAAATGCAAAATACAAAGTGCTACCTCGAAATCCTAATGCCCTACCATATGCACTGCAGATGTGAGGTGACTCTGGACTCCGGATGCAAATCTGAAGACTCACCCGATCTGATGTTTACTGGGCTCACCAGCTAGGTCTCCAGTACCTGCGCGTGGCAAAAGCGACGCGCTAAGCAATTCTGCTTAGTGGTGACAATATAAAATAAAATAAAGTAAAATAAATATGCAGAATGTATGTTTACATTTTTTAGTAGACTTAATTTATGATATTATTTGCAGTATTATTCAATTAAAATTTGGTAAGGTTTATTATTATTGTTCGAGTAACCCATACTAATTGATTGGACTGGATAAACGGGTAAACTAACACTGGGTACTAAGTACCTCAGACCATCACACCATCGATCACATTTTGTGTCTCCCGGTGTGCAACAGAACAACTAATAAGCTGTAATAATCATCAGGGTTACAACCCAAGTTTAATAACTCAAATAACATAGCCAAAGGCCATTATGTCACAGAATGGCATGGGAAGCCATGAAACACAGAATGGCATAAAGCCATATACAGTATGCTAACAGAACCCTATTGGCATGCCAAGCTATCCAAACCAATCTTGTTAGGTATACTAGGGCATATTACACTTTTAAATTTCACAATTTTTGAGTTTCAAGTTTGAATGTTACTATTCATTTCATTATTTAACTAAAATGTTGAATTTTGCATAGACAATAGGTACATTGGTTTTAATATTCCCAACATACCACAGTTTGCACTTAAAATTTGTTGGTATTGGTTGCCAATACCATTTATATGCTTATTGTTAATTGGGCAAAATTTTCAGTTTTCATGCTTTGTTTTTACTATTCCATTGGTCATTTTTGTAGTGGGAATTTGGCAAAATGATTAACATGAAAGTTGTTCCTTATTTTGTCTAGTTGAATTTCCTTTTTCAAATCACTCCATTTGGAGTTTTGTAGCTCAAGTTATGGCCCAAAAACCACAACTGGCCAGATTGAAATTTTTCTAAAATTTTTGGACTGGCCAAATCTACAGTGCTTGGAACAATGACTGCAACTCACTTTTTCAATATGTTCTGGTCATAATTTGGGTTAGGTTTCTTCACAAAAGTTGTAGATCTATATCTCAGCTTATTTTGGGTAAAATTTCAGGTCAATTGGATCTTTCTACACTGAGTTATGGCCAAATGACAAAACACTGTTTATTTGGTCATTTTGCCCAGGCAGAATGCAGGTCACCCGGATTAGGGCAATCTTTTGGTCCACTTGGTTTGGTTTTCTGGGCATGGTTTCTTCACCAAAGTTGTGCCATTATGTGTCTAGTTTCATGTCTAATTGGCCTTGCACCAATTGAACCTCTACAATTCTAGTTATTTCTACCCAAACCTGCTGGACTCATACTCAGTCCTGCAGGTCAGCCAAGGCAGCAATACCAACTGCAATTCCCTTTAATCAAACCACCTCATTTCTTATTTACACATAACCAAATGGTCAATAACTGACCATTAAAACTTACTTTCATCATTTCATGATCAAAGTCTCCATTTTATACCCAAATCCTAACCCTAACATCTCAAATCATGCATTTAACTTGCATTTCATCATCCTAAACAATATGTTAGTGTTAAGGGCAGCTAGGGTACCATTTTAATTCAAGAAAAATCTTCAAAACCCTACCAAGACCAAGGCTGCTGGAATTTTAAGAAAATTTTACACATGGTATATTTTTAATTTTCATGCAAATTTACATTCCACTCCACTCCTTTAACATAAATCAAAAGAGAATGAGCGAGTTTAGTCACTAACCTTTAATGAAGTAAATTCCAAGCTTGTCAAAGCTCCTCCTTTCTATTTCCTTTTTCTGTCTTTAGCTTGCCCAAGATGTATGAACAATTTTTTGTGAAGACAAAGTGGAGTTTCAAGGTAATTTAGTGGGTGATTTCAAGCTCTTCTAAGCTTCCATGGAGTTTCTCTTCTCTTTCTCTTTCTCTAATATTCCCGTTGGTTTGGAAAGAAAAATGGCTGCTGGAATTTTCTTCTTTGTTTTTATCTTATTTTGTGTCCCTTTTATCTCTTAATTCATTTTGTTAAGTGGTGATTGGGTAGAAACTCTTAATTACATAGGCATGACATCATAATTCCCAATTTAACTTCTTTTTCTTTATTTTCTTTTTTACCAAATTTCAATTCAATCTTTAGTAATATTTATTCATATTTTGTGTCATAATAATTATTTACTTAACTGCACAAGTCAGCCAAAAATCACCTCTGAAGGCGAAATGACCAAAATGCCCTCCGTTTGGCTTAACAGACTAAAATTGTCTGTACGGATTGAAAAAAAATTTTAAGCATTTTCTTAGCATTCTAATGCTATAGGAACCTCAATGACCCTTCTCTGGAGTCCCAAAAATTATTTTATGAATTTTCCCTCAGGTCTAGGGCTCCTAGTTGCGAGAACCAGAACTTTCCACTAGGTTGCCCATCGCTAGGGCACCAGCTCATTTAACTTGGTTGTATTTTATTTCTAGAATTTTTCCTAAATTTTTCTTATTAATTTTTGAGTTAATTATGGTTCCTCACTTTAGTTTAAATATTTTTTCTGACGTTCTAGCAATCCGAACTGACACTGGTCACCGAAATAATAGACTGTACGGACTAGCTAAAGTGAGGATGTTACAACTCTTCCCCTCTAATAAAAATTTTGTCCTCGAAATTTACCTGACTTAAGCAATCTTGGAGTTGCTAACTCCTTGTTTCTTCACTTCCTTGTGTCGCCTCATCAGTGTCTGGGTTTGGCTCTTCCTGAGCTTCCATAGCATTTACTTGTGGTGCCACCCTGACTTCGGGCTTTTCAACTGTCTCAGAAATAATCTTCTGTAAAATGTCAGCCGTTTCTGCTCTATCCGATCTTTTACCCCTTTGAACTGTAGGGAAAGGTCTATCAACTTGTACCGGAGCTATTGAACCACTCCTCTGAGGGCAATCTCTTATGAAATGATCCGTAGCCCCACTGTGACACCCCTTTACCCGTGTACAGTACATCCGAGTAAGCAATGTCACACGGTGTATCGGCACACTCTAATTTTATCTTAATCAATTTTTTGTCATATTTATGAATATAATTTATGAAATATAATTTATATAAGCCTTTTTTCGAAATTATAATTTATTTGAGGTTTCGAAAATTTTATAGAAAATCCGGCAAAGTACCGGCTAAAAATGGAGAAAACCGTTCTTCGGAACCTGTGAAAAACACTTCCTATATTCTTATTCATTCATCTCAACTCCATTTATCAAAATCTCAATATTTTTCAGTTCACATTCATTTCTCAATCATTCATCTCATTTGTTAATCATGTACAAGTCATAAATAGACATTCACTCTTCCATTCACAAATACAATTTTCATTATTTACATGAACATCAAAATATGTTACATACGTTCAATTACATATGAGAAAATAAACATTAGTTACAAAATACCAAAATGAAACCTAGCGTTCTACCAATGCACTGTAGCCTGTGAGGTGACATGGACACTATCTGAAGCGTGAACGGCCTTACTCAATCTGTGTTCTCTTTGGGCCCTTTGTCCAAATCTTCGATTACCTACGCATTGCAAAGCGACGCTCTAAGAATAAAGCTTAGTGGTGCAATAATAAAATAAAAGAAAATAGCGAGAAAATAAATGTGTATTTAATGTATATGCCTTATTTGTTTTGCATTTGTATATCCCTTTTTTTTTTCTTTTCGTTAACTTTGTCCACTTTCATTCATTTGGTTGCCCAAGTAACCTATACTGGACGACTGGACTGGATAACGGGTCGTTGGCACTGGACACCGCGGTGCCTCGGGCCGTCATACCATGGGACCTTGAGCGTCAACCACGTATCACGATCGGTATGGCTAAAAGCCATGATATCACATAATCGGGCATAAAAGCCATGAATACGGGCATAAAAGCCATGAATACGGGCATAAAAGCCATGAATACAGGCACAAAGCCTTTCGCAGTACTGCTAAAACAATACCCTATTGGCATGCCAAACTATCCAAACCAATCTTGTTAGGTATACTAGGGCATTTGATACTTTAAAATTCTTCAATTTGTAAATTTCAACTTTTGATGTCACTATTCACTTCATTGGTCAACAAAAAGTTGACTTTTGCATAGAAAATAGGTGCATTGGTTTTAACACTCTCAATGTACCACATTTTGCATTTAAAACTTGTTGGAATAAGTCACCAAATCCATTTCCAAGTTTAAACCAAGGGAAGCAGAATTTTCAGTTTTTGTAGCCCAACTTTACTGTTCCATTGGGCACTGTTGCAGTGGGAATTTGAGGAAATGGTAAACATGAAAGTTGTTCCATATTTTGTCTAGTTGAATATGTTTTTTTGAATCACTCCATTTGGAGTTTTGTAGCTCCAGATATGGTCCAAAAACCACAGCTGGCCGGATTTCCATTCTGCAGAAATTACCATATCTACAGTAACATGAACAGTGACTGTGATTGCATATTTGAATAGGTTCTGGCCATAATTTGGGGTAGGTTCCTTCATGAAAGTTGTTTTTCTATGTCTTAACTTGTTGCTGTAAAAATTTCAGGTCAATTGACCATATCTACAGTGAGTTATGGCCAAATGAACAGTTGTTCATTTGGTCATTTCTGCAGTCTTTGTTGCAGGGTATCCGGATTGGGGCCAACTTTTGGTCCTCTTGCTTTGGTCTTTTGGGCATGGTTTCTTCAGCAAAAATGTGCCATTATAAGCCTAGTTTCATGTCCAATTGGCCAAACACCAATTGGACCAACACAGCCCAAGATATGGCAGTCCAAGTGGACTGAAATTTCAGTCACCCTGCTGCTGTCCCTAGGCAGCCTACACATTCCCTTTGCCATGCTATATTTCAGTCCAAATTGTGGTCAACTTACCTAAAATGGTCACTAATTGATCATTAAAATGTTCTCTAACAATTTCCTAAGCCAAGTCAAATTTTCACTTCTCAAAACCCTAGTTTCCATTTCAATTCACCCATACACCTAGTTAAACACTTTCATTCATTATATATGTGTATATACACCTTAAGCATAATCTTTAATTCATTCTAAGTCCATTAAAACCATCAAAAACACTTCACCTTTGTTCCTTCCTTAGGGAAGCCGAAATTTATGGCTTACAAACACATAGTTTTTATTCATTTTAGTTACAATTCCTTACTAAATTCAAGTCCCTAATCATGAAATTAAAGAGTTTTAAGTAGATAGGTGCACTAACCTCTTGTAGGCAGATTTTTCCAAGCCCCAAACTTCACTTTCTTTCTTCTTCTTGGCTGCCAAAAGGTTTTGCAAGGTGCAAGGACAAATTTTTGTGAAAGGTCTCTAGGGTTTTAGGGTGAAATGGAGAGGGAAATGGAGCTTTGGATTGGAAATCAATGGAGGGAGATGGGGAGAGGTCACGTTTTTTAGGATGAAGAAGAAGAAGAGCAGAATTTTTTAGTATTTCTTTGTCTCTTTTATTGATTAATTAAAGGGTTGTTTACATGTGATTGGTGGTGGCTTTTTAGATGACATCATCATATGTCATAAATGAGCCTTTTTCCTCATTTTCTTTTCTTTTCATCACTACTCAATTTCAATTTAATTTTTGGTAATGTTTCTTCATATTTTATGTCATATTAATTATTTACTTAACTGGACAAGTCGGCCAAAAATCACCTCTGAAGGCGAAATGACCAAAATGCCCTCCGTTTGGCTTAACGGGTCAAAATTGTCTGTACCGATTGTAAAATTTTTCTAAATATTTTCTTGGCATTCTAATGCCATAGGAACCTCAATCACCCTTCTATGGAGTCCCAAAAATTATTTTATGAATTTTTTCTGGTCTAGGGCTCCTCGTTGCGAGCAACTTCCTCTGGGTTACCCATCGCTTGGGCAGGCTCATTTGACTTGGTTGTATTTTATTTCTAAAATTTTTCCTAAATTTTTTTATTAATATTTGAGTTAATTTTGGTTCTTGACTTTAGTTTAAATATTTTTCGGACGTTCTAGTCAGACCGACACCGATCACCGAATAGTAGAATGTCTGAGTTGCTACCGGGAGGGTGTTACAACTCTTCCCCTCTAATTTAAATTTCGTCCTCAAAATTTACCTGACTTAAGTAATCGGGGAGTTGCTACCTTCTTGTTTCTTCACTTCCTTTTATCACTTCATCAGTGTCTGGGTTTGGCTCTTCCTGAGCTTCCATAGCATATACTTGTGTTGCCACCCTGACTTCGGGCTTTTCAACCGTCTCGAAACAATCTTCTATGAAATGTCACCATTTCTGCTCTACCCAATCTTTTACCCCTTTGAACTATAGGAAAGGTCTATCAACTTGTCTGGAGCTATTGAACCACTCCTCTGAGGGCAATCTCTTATGAAATGATCCGTAGCCCCACACTTGAAACACTCTCCGCTTAACGATCGACACTCCCCTCTGTGTCTTCTACCACAATGCATACATTCAGCCAAGTTAATCCCCTTATTATTGTGCGGGAACTAGCTATAGAGATTCCAATCGGCCTCTATGGCCCCGTGTCCGATCTTGTGAACTAGAACCCTTAAACTTCTTACTATCGGTTGGTATACTTGATCTGGTCCAAATTCCCTCTTACTGTGCTTATCTTTCTTATTTTGTTCATTTATTCTCACTTTCTCCACTTTTAATGCAGCTTCCACTAACTTGGTGAAATCTGTGATCCCCAAGGCAGTGATCATGATCTTTATATTATCATTTAATCCCTCTTCAAATCTCTTACACCTTTCAGCTTCATTAGGGACTATCTCCCTTCTATAGCGGCTCAATCGGACAAATTCCTTCTCATACTCAGCCACTGACAACTGTCTCTGCCTCTGGTTAATAAACTCTCTTCTTCTCTCTTCTAGGTATACAGTACCCACATATTTCTTCTTGAATTCGGAGAGAAAGAAGACCAATGTCACTAATTCTGGCTGAACTTCACTGGACACAGTGTCCCACCATTCATATGCATCGTCTTGCAGCAGAGATCTGTGATTCCAAGTTTTGCTCGAGTGCAATGGAGTTGTTTTAGAGTGCACATTACCTGCTCAACCAATTTTCTACCCAATGTAATCATCTTCTCTCTTACCATAGAAGTCCACCGCTCCAAACTTTCTTAGCCTTTCAGTGTGATTTACTGTGGAGCTGGTGGTGGTGGTGGTGGTCTTGGCATTACTCCGCCATTTGTCTAAAGAAATCGGCCATTCTTTGGAACATGGCTGTGGAGGTGGCGAGCTCTGCTTGAGCTGGTGGAGTAGGTTCTCCCCTACCCCGGCCTCACTCTGAGTGGAGCATGACTCTCCACTTCCTCCTCGACTGCTCTCTGTGATGAAGGGTCCATATCCTATTCAAAATAAGAAAGACAAAAAGATCTGCATTAGTCTCACCTCGACTCTTACAAATGCAATGCATGGTATGGACTCAATCTAGGCCCAGAAACGCCTAAACCAGGCTCTGATACCACTAAATGTGACACCCCTTTACCCGTGTACAGTACATCCGAGTAAGCAATATCACACGGTGTATCGGCACACTCTAATTTTACCTTAATCAATTTTTTTGTCATATTTATGAATATAATTTATGAAATATAATTTATTTAAGCCTTTTTCAAATTATAATTTATTTGAGGTTCCGAAAATTTTATAGAAAATTCGGCAAAGTACCGGCTAAAAATGGAGAAAACCGTTCTTTGGAACCTGTGAAAAACACTTCCTATATTCTTATTCATTCATCTCAACTCCATTTATCAAAATCTCAATATTTTTCAGTTCACATTCATTTCTCAATCATTCATCTCATTTGTTAATCATGTACAAGTCATAAATAGACATTCACTCTTCCATTCACAAATAAAATTTTCATTATTTACATGAACATCAAAATATGTTACATACGTTCAATTACATATGAGAAAATAAACATTAATTACAAAATACCAAAATGAAACCTAGTGTCCTACCAATGCATCAGAGCTTTGTGAGGTGACACGGACACTATGCGTAATCGTGAACGGCCTTACTCAATCTGTGGTCTCACGGGCACTCTGTCCAAATCTTCAGTACCTACGCGTTACAAAAGCGACGCGCTAAGCATAAAGCTTAGTGGTGCAATAATAAAATAAAAGAAAATAGCATAAAATAAATGTGTATTTAATGTATATGCCTTATTTGCTTTGCATTTGTATATCCCCTTTTTTTTTTTCTTTTCGTTAACTTTGTCCACTTTCATTCATTTGGTTGCCCAAGTAACCTATACTGGACGACTGGACTAGATAACGGGTCGTTGGCACTGGACACCGCGGTGCCTCGGGCCGTCATACCATGGGACGCAGAACGTCAACCACGTATGCAGTCAGTATGGCTAAAAGCCATGATATCACATAATTGGGCATAAAAGCCATGAATACGGGCATAAAAGCCATGAATACGGGCATGAAAGCCATGAATACAGGCACAAAGCCTTTCGCAGTACTGCTAAAACAATACCCTATTGGCATGCCAAACTATCCAAACCAATCTTGTTAGGTATACTAGGGCATTTGATACTTTAAAATTCTTCAATTTGTAAATTTCAACTTTTGATGTCACTATTCACTTCATTGGTCAACAAAAAGTTAACTTTTGCATAGAAAATAGGTGCATTGGTTTTAACACTCTCAATGTACCACATTTTGCATTTAAAACTTGTTGGAATAAGTCACCAAATCCATTTCCAAGTTTAAACCAAGGGAAGCAGAATTTTCAGTTTTTGTAGCCCAACTTTACTGTTACATTAGGCACTGTTGCAGTGGGAATTTGAGGAAATGGTAAACATGAAAGTTGTTCCTTATTTTGTCTAGTTGAATTTTCTTTTTTGAATCACTCCATTTGGAGTTTTGTAACTCAAGATATGGTCCAAAAACCACAGCTGGCCGGATTTCCATTCTGCAGAAATTACCATATCTACAGTAACATAAACAGTGACTATGATTGCATATTTGAATAGGTTCTGGCCATAATTTGGGGTAGGTTCCTTCATAAAAGCTGTTTGTCTATGTCTTAACTTGTTTCTGTAAAAAGTTCAGGTCAATTGACCATATCTACAGTGAGTTATGGCCAAATGAACAGTTACTGTTCATTTGGTCATTTCTGCAGGTGTTGTTGCAGGGTATCTGGATTGGGGCCAACTTTTGGTCCTCTTGATTTGGTCTTTTGGGCATGGTTTCTTCAGAAAAAATGTTCCATTATAAGCCTAGTTTCATTTCCAATTGGCCAAACACCAATTGGACCAACACAACCAAAGATATGGCAGTCCAAGTGGACTGAAATTTCAGTCACCCTGCTGCTGTCCCTAGGCAGCCTACACATTCCCTTTGCCATGCTATATTTCAGTCCAAATTGTGGTCAACTTACCTAAAATGGTCACTAATTGACCATTAAAATGTTCTCTAACAATTTCCTAAGCCAAGTCAAATTTTCACTTCTCAAAACCCTAGTTTCCATTTCAATTCACCCATACACCTAGTTAAACACTTTCATTCATTATATATGTGTATATACACCTTAAGCATAATCTTTAATTCATTCTAAGTCCATTAAAACCATCAAAAACACTCCACCTTTGTTCCTTCCTTAGGGCAGCCGAAATTTATGGCATACATACACATAGTTTTTATTCATTTTAGTTACAATTCCTTACTAAATTCAAGTCCCTAATCATGAAATTAAAGAGTTTTAAGTAGATAGGTGCACTAACCTCTTGTAGGCAGATTTTTCCAAGCCCCAAACTTCACTTTCTTTCTTCTTCTTGGCTGTCAAAAGGTTTTGCAAGGTGCAAGGACAAATTTTTGTGAAAGGTCTCTAGGGTTTTGGGGTGAAATGGAGAGGGAAATGGAGCTTTGGATTGGAAATCAATTGAGGGAGATGGGGAGAGGTCACGTTTTTGAGGATGAAGAAGAAGAAGAGCAGAATTTTTTGGTCTTTCTTTGTCTCTTTTATTGATTAATTAAAGGGTTGTTTACATGTGATTGGTGGTGGCTTTTTAGATGACATCATCATATGTCATAAATGAGTCTTTTTCCTCATTTTCTTTTCTTTTCATCACTACTCAATTTCAATTTAATTTTTGGTAATGTTTCTTCATATTTTATGTCATATTAATTATTTACTTAACTGGACAAGTCGACCAAAAATCACCCCTGAAGGCGAAATGATCAAAATGCCCTCCGTTTGGCTTAACGGGTCAAAATTGTCTGTACCGATTGTAAAATTTTTCTAAATATTTTCTTGGCATTCTAATGCCATAGGAACCTCAATGACCCTTCTCTAGAGTCCCAAAAATTATTTTATGAATTTTTTCCCGGGTCTAGGGCTTCTCGTTGCAAGAACCGCAACTTCCCTCTGGGTTACCCATCGCTTAGGCACCGGCTCATTTGACTTGGTTGTATTTTATTTCTAAAATTTTTCCTAAATTTTTCTTATTAATATTTGAGTTAATTTTGGTTCTTAACTTTAGTTTAAATATTTTTCAGGACGTTCTAGCTATCCGGACCGACACCGGTCACCGGAACAGTAGAATGTACGGAGTTGCTACCGGGAGGGTGTTACACCCACACTTGAAACACTCTCCAGCTAACAATCGACACTCCCCTTTGTGTTTCCTACCACAATGCATACATTCAGGCACTGGGGCTGATCCCCTTGTTATTGTGCCCGGGGAGCTAGCTATAGATATTCCAATCTGGCCTCTGTGGCCCTGTGTCTGATCTTGTGAACCAGAACCCTTAAACTTCTTACTATCAGTCGGTATACTTGACTGTCCTGGTCCAAATTCCCTCTTACGCTGCCTATCTTTCCTATTTTGTTCATTTATTCGGACCCTTTTCACTTTTGATGTAGCATCAACTAGTTTAGCAAAATCTGTGATCTCCAATGCTGTTATCATAACTTTGATATTATCATTGAGCCCTTTTTCAAACCTTCTGCACCTCTCTGCCTCTGTAGGGACTATCTCCCTCTCATATCTACTTAGTCTGACAAACTCACACTCATATTCTACCACTGACAATTGCCTCTGTCTCAGACTGATAAATTCTCTTCTTTGCTCTTCTAAATACACTTTGCTAACATATTTCTTTTTGAACTTTGTGAGGAAGAATTCCCAAGTAATCTGTTTAGGTTGCACCTCACTGGTTACTGTGTCCCACCACTGATATGCATCATCTTGAAGTAGGGACACAGCACCCTCCAAGTTCTACTCAGGGGTGTAGTTAAGCTATTTCAACACTCTGATGGTTCTATCCAACCAGTTTTCTGCTGTCATGGGATCATCCTCCCTATTCCCAAAGAAGTCCACAGCCCCATGTTTTCTCAATTTCTTCAGATGAGATTTCTGTGGTGCTGGTGGAGGTTGTGGCTGTGGTTGTGGTGGTGGAATTGCCCCCATCATTTGCCGGTAGAATTCGGTCATTTGCTGAAATAACGCAAACTGAGGTTGGGCAGGTGCCTCAGCTGCTGGTGGAGCAGATTCTCCCCTGCCCCCAAATTCAGCCCTGGGTGGAGCACGACTCTCCACCTCTTCATCAATTGCTCTTTGCAAAGCAGGATCCATATCCTATTCAAAATAAGAAAACAAACAGATCTGCATCAGTGTCACCTCAACACTTACAAATGCAATGCAATGGTATGCACTCTATCTAGGCCCAGAAATGCCTAAACCGATGCTCTGATACCACTAAATGTGACACCTCTTACCCATCTACAGTGTAGCCGAGCAAGTTATGCCACTCAGTGTGCCGGAGCACTAATCCATATTTTAATTATAATTTATCCCTTTTATTCATTTATTTACAATTTTTGATAAATCTAATTTTTTTCGCAAATTTTATAGAAAATCCAGTGAGTCTTGTAAATTGGAAAAAGCAGTTAAATCTGAACTGTTAAAAACACTTCCAATATAGTTTCCAAATCCAAACTCCATTATACACATTTCAAATCAATCTCAAAATCTCAATACTATTTCCAGAATTTCTTTCTGTTTACTTCATCATTTGAAACACATTTATACATATTTCTCAACATTTTACTTATCAACATACATTATACAGAAAATTTCAATAACATGAAATTTCATATATTTACATTGTTACATAATTTCGAGAGTTTATAGTTACAAATCAAAATTAATACAAAATGCAAAATACAAAGTGCTACCCCAAAATCCTAATGTCCGACCATATGCACTGCAGATGTGAGGTGACTCTGGACTCCGGATGCAAATCTGAAGACTCACCCGATGCGATGTCTGCTTTGGGCTCACCGGCTAGGTCTCGATACTGCGGCGTGGCAAAAGTGACACGCTAAGCAATTCTGCTTAGTGGTGACAATATAAAATAAAATAAAATAAATATGCAGAATGTATGTTTACTTTTTTTAGTAGACTTAATTTATGATATTATTTGCAGTATTATTCAATTAAAATTTGGTAAGGTTTATTATCATTGCCCGAGTAACCCATACTAATTGACTGAACTGGATAAATGGGTAAACTGACACTGGATACTAAGTACCTCAGACCATCACACCATCGGTCACATTGTGTCCCCCGGTGTGCAACAGAACAACTAATAAGCTATAATAATCATCAGGGTTACAACCTGAGTATAATAACTCAAATAATATAGCCAAAGGCTATTATGTCACAGAATGGCATGGGAAGCCATGAAACACAAAATGACATAAAGCCATATGCAGTACTGCTAACATAACCTATTGGCATGCCAAGCTATCCAAACCAATCTTGTTAGGTATACTAGGGCATATTACCCTTTTAAATTTCATAATTTTTGAATTTCAAGTTTGAATGTTACTATTCATTTCATTAGTCGACTAAAATGTTGAATTTTGCATAGACAATAGGTACATTAGTTTTAATACTCCCAACATACCACATTTTGCATTTAAAATTTATTGGTATTGGTTTCCAATACCATTTCTAAGCTTAATGTTAATTGGGCAAAATTTTCAGTTTTCATGCTTTGTTTTTACTGTTCCATTGGTCATTTTTGCAATGAGAATTTGGAAAAATGATCAACATGAAAGTTGTTCCTTATTTTGTCTAGTTGAATTTCCTTTTTCAAATCACTGCATTTGGAGTTTTGTAGCTCAAGTTATGGCCCAAAAACTACAACTGGCTGAATTGAAATTTTTCTAGAATTTCTGGACTGACCAAATCTATAGTACTTGGAATAGTAACTGCAACTCACTTTTTGAATATGTTCTGGTCATAATTTGGGTTAGGTTTCTTCGCAAAAGTTGTAGATCTATATCTCAGCTTGTTTCTGGTAAAATTTCAGGTCAATTGGACCTTTCTACACTGAGTTATGTCCAAATGACCAAATACTGTTCATTTGGTCATTTTGCCCAGGCAGAATGCAGGTCACCCGGATTAGGGCAATCTTTTAGTCTACTTGGTTTGGTTTTCTGGGCATGGTTTCTTCCCCAAAGTTGTGCCATTATGTGTCTAGTTTCATGTCCAATTGGCCTTGCACCAATTGAACCTCTACAATTCCAGTTATTGCTGCCCAAACCTATTGGACTCATGCTCAGTCCTGCAGGTCAGCCAAGGCAGCAACACTAACTGCAATTCCCACTAATCAAACCACATCATTTCTTGTTTACATATAGCCAAATGGTCACTAATTGACCATTAAAACTTACTTTCATCATTACATGATTAAAGTCTCCATTTTATACCCTAACCCTAACCCTAACATCTCAAATCATGCATTTAACTTGCATTTCATCATCCTAAACAATAGGTTAGTGTTAAGGGCAGCTAGGGTACTATTTTTGTCACACCTTACCCCTCCGCAAGGCATAACATGATCCGGTAGAGTACTTAATGAACTACCGAACTTCACCTACCGATGACTCATTAAGTACCCTATAAGGGATTTTAAAACGATTTTCTTACATTTTGGAAGTGGTGAGCATTTTAGTGAGAATTAAAAATCATTTATTCAAAGTTTAAATACTAGTAAAAATTTTGTCCATTTTAATTTTGCCACAAAATTTATAAAAATTTTGACAGAGTTCCGTTTGAAATTGGAGAAAACAGTTCTTCAAATACCTAAAAAAAAGCACTTCCAAAAATATTTCACAACTCCCAACCTTCAATAACTCAATCAACTCAGTTCAACACACTTCAAAATAATTTCACAATACAATTCAAGACTTATCATCTCAAAATATTTAATATCTCCAATCACAAAGCATAAAGTAAGAAATTCATAAGTACAAATATTAATTTACAGAAGGAAATCCAAAAAAAAAATATTATTACAATTTATTTACAACTGCTCAACTTTCATTGATACATACAACATTTCTATATTTACATCAAAATTATCTACAAGGGTATAAAATAATACCCGTACAAAAGATTGGTGTGATCTTTAACTCAGTAGCAGCTCACTCTGCTGCTTTTTCCTCGCTCTTATCTGCGACAGCAAAATAAGCTATCGCTGAGTATAAAAATACTCAGTGGTGCACAATAAAAATTTAAAATGCAATAAATAAATTATTCATTGCCAAACACAATTTAAATGTTTCTCAATCACATTTCACAAATATTAAAGTTCATAATAATATCATCTTGTCAAATAATTTATTAAACACAATTTAGTCAAACAATTTCATAAACACAGTGTTGCCAAAGTCATACACAACTTAAGCCATGACACAAAATTTCCGATCAATGCCGCGTTGTACACCACGACAAAGCAATCTCAACCCCATTAATCGAAATCAATGAGGGAGGTGGCTAGCTAGCTAATGAGTACTCATCCGATCTACAACCTCAACTGGCAAGCCAGAGAGGGAGGAAAATAAACGATCTCAACCCCATAAATGGAGGAGGAATAATGTGATACTGTCATGCTAAGTGTGAACATAAAATCAATTCAAAACAATTTATACAGACAATTTATGAGAAATTTGATCAATTTTCAAAGTCACATTTACGATTATAAAATGGCAACACAATACATAAATAATCAAAGAAGTCAAGTTTTTGAGATTAAAATATTTAAACAATTCTTATTGTGCACAAACCTGACTTGAGTCGCCTTGAAGCCTTGACTCAGTCTCTTCGAATTTCCAAGTCTTTTTCAGCTGAAACACATAGTTTCGCAGTGTTTCAGTACCATAACTTAGCATAAATCCAAAAATAAATTTAACTTCATTTTTACTAGTTCTATTGCGTTAAATTCGACGTTCTCGAAGTTTTTGTGTTTCGGGTTACTATTCACTAACTATTCAAGTCAAATTGTTGACTTTTTGAGGCTTAATAGGTATGGGCACTCCAACTTCACCCACATACCACATTTTGGTCATTAAATTTGTTGGTTTTGGTTATTTTCTCAAAGTTTAAGTCCTTTTGGCCAAATTGTCAAATTTTCAATTTTGGTGCTCCAAGTTGCACTGTTCCATTGGTTAATCTACTGTTGGAATTTGGCAAACCTTCCTTCATAGAAAATGTTCCTTATTGTCTTAAGTTTATTCTCATTTTTGGATCACCCCAATTGGAGTTTTGTAGCTCAAGTTATGGCCCTTTGAATCAGGGCTGCCGGATGGAAAATAACCCAGATTTTCTGGGCAGTTTTGGTGCTGGCAGATTTGGGTCACCAACTTGGGGTGGCCAAATGGCTTGGTTGCTGGCAGAATTTGGACTTGTTTTCTTCATGAAAGTTTTAGGTCTATATGTGATCTAACCACTGGTAAAATTTCAGGTCAATTTGACCTGCCTAGCTCGAGTTATGACCAAATGAACAAACACTGTTCATTTGGTCAGTTTGTACAGTGGCAGACTGCTCTCAACCAACTTTGGTCAATTGGTTCACTAGGTTGTGGTCAGTTTTTGGGCATGGTTCCTTAATGAAAATTGTGCCATTTTATGTCTATTTTCATCCCCAATTGGTGGCATATCAATTGGACTTGTAAAATTTCCGTTTTAGTCCTTCAAAGTTGGTTTGGTCATGCTGCCAGCAGCATGACCATTCAACCTCCGAATTTGGCTTCACTTCCAACAATTCAAACACATCTCCTTTGGTCATTATTGACCATTTTTCACCTTACAACAGGTCAAACATGCCATTTACTCATTTCTCCAAATTTTGGTTCACAAACCCTAACATTCAAACCCTAACTCATTTAATTATTGCAATTAACTAAATTCGAAGCTCTCAACATAATCAATCAACTAATGGAGGTCCATAAACTCATTCAAACTCATTAAATTCATGCAATTCATACTCCCTTCAACCAGGCCGAAATTTCAGCAATGGTCCTTCCCCCATATTTGTTTCATTTAATCAAGTTCTAAACTCACTTTCACAACTAATTATGCATTTAAAGAAGTAAAATAGTAAGTTAGCACACTAACCTTTCTTAAATCCTTCAAACCCTATCTTTAACTCTTCTTTCTCCTTGTAATCTTCTTCTCAAGTTGTAATAACAAGCTTTAGTGAAGTTTTTTGGGGATTTATGAAGATTGAGTGGAAGAATTAAAGCTTGAGTGTAAGCTTTAATGGTGGATTTTCATGGAGATGAGAGGGAGAAGGTGGGGCGGCAACAAAGGGAAAGAAAGAAGACAACTTTAATTTTTTTTTTCTTTTGTTTTCTTTTATTTATTATGCTATGGAAGACCATAAAAATCTAATTTAATTAATCAAATTAATTCATTTAGTTATGGCATCATGCATGAGGTCATGCATGATGTCATCACCTTTTTACTTTTTGATTTTCCTCTCTTTTTTTTTCCTATTAGTTCTTTAATTTAATTCTCAATTCGAAAATTTTCTTTTCTCCAATTTTATTTGACGGTTAGGTCAGGAGTCAGCTCTCGGGGTCAATTGACCAAATTGCTCCTCGCCAGTTCATCCCGGTTTGCAAATAATTCTATATTTCTTCCAGCTCCCTGACCTAATTATTTGACTGGCTTAACATCACTTTTTCATGATTTTCTCTTTTCCACTGTGTTCATAAGGGTCCTAAGGACCGCGGCGTCACATTTTACGGTTCGAAATTTGAGTTTTAAATGACTTTGCAGTCGTTCCCGAGGAGGTCACCCAACGCTGTGACTCTCGGCTCGTTTAACTTCTTATGTTCTATTTTTCTTATTTATACTTAACTAATTGAACATTACTAAT
>NW_026615194.1:0-25926 GCF_030052815.1 Hevea brasiliensis
AAACTTTAGCTCTTAATCTTCCGAAAAGGAGGTCGGCAATAAAACTGGTAGGAAAAGATCTAGTGCCATTTCATTTTATTTATCAACAGAGATCAGGAATATACTTGTGGTCCAGGAAATTCGAATACGGTTTTGTGAGGTCGGTAATTGATGTCAGAGATCGGTGAGGCTTAATGAATATGAGGACTCAGCATTAATTCAATTCTTTGTGAGGAGAGGTCGGAAATGTGACCGCCTATCAAAGAGGGATCGGAAACGTGATTAGCTGTTCAAAGAAGAATTTTTATTGATTCTAGGGATCGGCCAAAATAAGCTGTCGACAGGGGTTACTATTCATGACACTATTCAAGTAAAATTATTAACTTTCTTATGCTTAATAGATAAGGGAATTTCACTTTCACCCACATACCACATTTTAGTTACCAATTTTGTTGGTTTTAGTTGCTCCTTAGATTTTTAGGTTTCCTAGGCAAAATTTCAAATTTTCCAGATTTGGTATCCTGTTTTGTACTGTTCTATTGGTCATGTTACTCTTAGAATTTGGCAAAGTGTTCATCATAAAACTTGTTTCTTATTGTCTTAAATTTATTTCCCTTTTTGAATCACTCCATTTGGAGTTTTGTAGCCCAAGTTATGGCTATTTGAACAGGGCTGTCCGGATTTGTCTACTCAGAATTTCTAGGCACCTAATTTGGTTCTGGTAGTTTTGAATCACTAATTTGGGTGGTAAAATAACTGAGTTATGAGCAGAATTTGGATTGGTGTTCTTCATAAAAGTTGTAGTGCTCTGTCATATCTTTCCAATGACACAAAAATCAGGTCATTTGGACCTGTCTAGCCCAAGTTATGGCCAAATGAATAACATTTGGTCATTTTGGTACAGCAGCAGTGCACTACACCCTGGTTTCACTAAGTTTTGGTCATTTTTTGGGTATGATTCCTAAATAAAAAATGGTCCATTTTGTGTCTAGTTTCATTCCCAATTTACCTTACACCAATTGAGTTGGTAAATTTTAAGTTTTTATCCCTAAAATGGACTTAGGTCAAGCTACCAGAATCTGTACACTAACCAATCCGAATTGTTACTTAGTTCTATCAATTTACACACATCAAAAATGGTCTCAATTGACCATTTCTCAACTCAAATAAGGTCAATTATATCAATTGACCAATTCCACAAATTTTTGATTTTTAAGTTAAATCTAAGTGAAATGCACCAAGAATACAAGAAATAAACTAAAATTTTCAATTCAATTGCTAAACTCAAACTTTGAAGTTCAATCTTCAATTCTTCTCCTCTTTTCTCCTTTCTTTCTTGCTAAATCACTTCCTCAAGGGAAGAAAACAAGGTTTTATGAGTTAATTTTGAGGAAATTAGGGTTTAGTTGGGTGATTTGGAAGCTTGGTGTCATACCTTACTCCTTCGTAAGGCATAACATGATCCCGTAGTATACCTAATATATTACCAAACTTCATCTACTGATAACCCATTAAATACACTACAAGGGATTTCAAACCTTTTCTTATTTCTTTTTACAGTGGTCAGCACTTTTGATAGATGTTAAATATTTTTTTTTAAACTGAAGTGAAACTAAATAACACATCTGAAGTATCAATAATTTCTGTAAAAATTTCTGCAGAGTGCCGTCTGTATTTGGAGCAAAACAGTTCTTCATAAACCTATAAAAAGCACTTCTAATATATTTGTTCCATTCTCAAACTCCAATATGGCTCAACACAAATCAATTTTCTCAACATTTGATAAACTCAATTCAACCTCATTTTCAGTAATTCCAAAAATAGAATGCAAAATAACTGAGTAGTTCAAAAGCTGAGATAAGAAAAGTATAATATAACATTTTTACAGGCCAAAATAATTTACAACTTCAGTTTACAACTGCTCAAGACCAAGTACAACATATACATACAGTTCACATACATTATAATAAAAATTACAAAGAGGTGGTATACTCAATATACCTGGCAAAATCTCAAAAGTGTAGTACAAGTAGCCTACTCTGCTGCTTTATCTGTCTGTCTACCTGTGACAACAACGAAAAAGCTATTATTGAGCCAATGTCTCAGTGGTGCACAACATTAAGAAAATGCAATTTAAAACCATAAATCATAAATCGTATAAACTGTGGATACTTAAAATCATAGTTAAATTCAAAAGACAAAGAATGTCATAAAGAATTAAACTCCATGTCACAATATCTCAATAAATATCAATAAATCACACACACAGCTTAATCATATTTCCAAAGTCCAATTCATCTCAAAAGCCAATGGTTAATGAGGAATAACATTGCTAGCTAGCAATTATATGAGTACTCATCCCATTCGTCCTCAACTGGCACACACCTCAACACTTCAGCCAGAGAGAGAATTCAAAGCCAATTCGTCTCACTAGATAAGCTAGCGAGGAATTCAATCAAATATACATGATAGCTGTGGTTTCAAACCATTTGTAATATTTTTCAAGTAATAAGTATCCATCAAATTTCATTCAAATAAATTTTTCATAATTTAAGCAATAACATACAAATTGTCATAATTTATTTCAATTGAAAATTTAAAAAAAAAAAAACTGTTATGCACAAACCTCTGATGAGTAGCCTCTTGGCCTTGACTCAATGGTTCTTTTCTCTCCCTTTTTGCTCCCAAAATACTGCCCAAGGTGTGTACTTCAACTTTAATAAAGAAACTTAGAAGAAATTGTGGCTTAATGATGGAGGAATGAAGCTCATGCAAGAATTGGCTATAGAGAATTTTAAGATGTTCATTTCCGCCATGGGAGCTTGGAATGAAGAAAATGAATTGTTTCCTAATAAAATCTGTCCACTTAGGTCTTTTATATTTCCATAATGCTCCACTAATTAAAGTTTATGAATATAATTTATGCCACTCACTTTAGGTTAATATTAGAATAATTAAACTTATGGTTATTTCACTTATGTCCCCATAATTTCTTTTAATTACATTAAGTATAAAATTTCTTATTTTCATGACATTTTCAAATTTTTATACTACTTATTTTTCATGGACATTTAGGTCAAAAGTCAACATGGGGTGTCAATTGACCAAAATGCCCCTATTCGGTTTGTATTCCCGATTTTTTGGTAACACCGATTTTTATTTGTTTCTTGATTTTTCATTTTTTTTGTACTAATTTATTAATTTTTCTTTGACATTTCTAATGTCATTTATACCTCAATAGATGTTTATTTAAGTCCCAAAAATATTTCCCAGGGTTCTTCGCGGTCAGGGCTAGTCAACGGTCATCGCCGCAAATTCCTGGCACGGTCACCCATCACTACGGTTTTTGGCTCGTTTAACTTAGACACATTTCATTGCTCTTATTTTTCCTTTGTTTTTCTTGTATTTTCCTGTATTGTATCTCATTATTTTATGTCTCCTCACTAATATTTAAGTGTAGTTTCGGGCATTCTAGCTGTCCGAACAGACATTGGTCACCGGAATAGTAGAACGCACTACCGAATATAGGGGTGTTACAATTCTCCCCCCCTTAAAATAAATTTCGTCTCGAAATTTTACCTAGTTTTAGTCTCTGAATAGCTGTGGGTGCTGTCTTCTCATGTCTTCTTCACGTTCCCAAGTAGCTTCCTAGCCAGAATGATGGTTCCATAGCACTTTAACTAGGGGTATCTGTTTGTTCCTTAGCTACTTCACCTCATATACCAGAATCTCTATGGGTTCTTCCCCATATGAGAGGTTTGGATTTACCTCAATCTCTTCAACTGATAGAATATGAGATGGGTCAGATCTGTACCTCCTTAACATGGACACATGGAAGACACTGTGTATCCTTTCTAGCTTTGGAGGTAATGCCAACCGATATGCTAAAAGACCCACCCTTTCCAGAACCTCATATGGTCTGATAAAGTGAGGACTCAGTTTCCCCTTTCTGCTAAATCTCATAATCCTCTTTCAAGGAGAAACTTTGAGGAATACCTTATCACCCACTGCATATTCAATATCTCTTCTCTTCAAATCAATATAGGACTTCTGACGGTCTGATGCAGCCTTGAGTCGATCTCTGATCAATCTGATCTTTTCCTCTATCTACTGAACAATTTCTGGGCCAATCATCTTTCTTTCACCTACTTCATCCCAACATAAGGGAGTTCTACACTTTCTGCCATACAAAGCTTCATATGGAGGCATCCCAATGCTTGATTGGTAGCTATTGTTATAAGCAAACTCAATCAAAGGCAAATGCGTATCCTAACTACCTTCAAACTCAATCACACAAGCTCGTAGCATATCCCCTAAGATCTGAATTACCCTCTCAGACTAGCCATCTATCTGTGGGTGGAATGCCTTGATGAAGTTCAATCTAGTTCCTAGGGCTCTCTGAAGACTACCCCAGAATTTAGAAGTGAACCTAGGATCTCTGTCAGATACAATCGATACTAGCACTCCATGCAGTCTTACAATCTCATCTATGTACAATTTGGCCAATCTTTCCAGGCTATAGTCCATCCGGACTGACAGAAAATGAGCAGACTTGGTCAGTCTGTCAACTATAACCCATACTGCATCATGGCTCTTCTGTGTCCTCCGAAGTCCTATCACAAAATCCATAGTTATCTGTTCCCATTTCCACTCTAGCACTGGCAATGGATGTAACAAACCAGCTGGTACCTGATGTTATGCCTTCACTTAATGACAAGTTAGGCATTTGGAGACAAAATCAGCTACATCCCTTTTCATACCCATCCACCAGTAATGCTCTTTCAATCCTCTGTACATCTTAGTTCCACCAGAGTGCATAGTAAAAGGAGACTCATGTACTTCCTTCATAATGATCTTTCTTAATTCCACATCATTAGAAACACACATTCTGCCCTGATATAGTAGTAAACCATCATCTCTCACAGAAAATTTAGGTTTCTTACCCTGCTAGACTTCTTTCAATAGCTTTTCATATTTCTCATCATTCTGAGCAGCCATTCTGATCTGATCAATCAACACTAGCTGTACATGCCATGCAACTACTGTCTGTCCCTCATCATCAATCTCCAAACTGGCATGCTGTGCTTTCAACTCATGTACCATGGATAAAGGAGAAAGTCTGAAACTTGCCATAGTCTTGCGACTTAAGGCGTCAGCCACCACATTTGCTTTCCCTGGCTGATAGTCTATTAAGCAATCATAGTCTTTAATCAGTTCTAACCATCTCCTCTGTCTCAAATTCAATTCTTTCTGAGTGCCCAAATACTTCAAGCTCTTGTGATCTGTGTAGATATAACACTTCTCCCCATATAAGTAATGTCTCCAGATCTTCAGAGCAAATACAGTAGCTGCTAGCTCCAAGTCATGTGTCGGATAGTTCCTCTCATACGGTTTCAACTGGCATGATGCATATGTAATAACATTCTGATCTTTCATCAGTACACAGCCTAACCCATTATGAGAAGCATCACTATAAACTGTGTATTCTTTACCCAGTGTAGGTAAAGTAAGGACTGGAGCTTCAGTCAAACACCTCTTTAACTCATCAAAACTCTGCTGGCATTTATCCGTCCACTAAAATTTAACATCTTTTCGAAGCAGCTTGGTCAGTGGAGAAGCCAACATAGAAAACCCTTTCACAAATCGGCGGTAATATCTAGCTAAACCCAGAAAACTGTGAATTTCTATGATATTCCTGGGTGGCTTCTAATTAAGGATAGCTTCTACCTTGCTAGAATCTATCTTGATCCCTTCAGCTAACACAATATGTCCTAAAAAAGAGATTTCTTTCAGCCAAAATTTACATTTCGACAACTTGGCGTATAGCTGTTTCTCCCTTAAAGTCTATAGTATAATCCGTAGATGTCTATCATACTCCTCTGCATTCCTTGAATATATCAAAATATCATCAATAAACACAACCATAAATTGGTCGAGATATGGTCTGAAGATAGTGTTCATCAGATCCATAAAAGCAGCTGGAGCATTAGTTAACCTGAATGCCATTACCAGAAACTCATAGTGGCCATATCGAGTTACGGCGGTTTTGGAATACTCTGCTCTTGCACTTTCAACTGATAATAACCAGATCGCAAATCAATTTTGGACAACACAGCTGCACCCTTCAACTGATCAAACAGATCATCAATGCGAGGCAATGGATATCTGTTCTTTGTTGTCACCTTATTCCACTGCCGATAGTCAATACATAAATGGAGAGTGCCATCTTTCTTCTTAACAAACAATACTGGTGCTCCCCAAGGTGACACACTAGAGCAGATGAAGCCCTTTTCAAGTAGTTCTTGCAACTGTATTTTCAACTCCTTCAATTTTGCTGGTGCCATTCTGTATGGTGTTATGGAGATTAGATCCACACCAGGCATAACATCAATCTCAAACTGCACTTCTCTTTCCAAAGGTAATTCTAGTAATTCATCAGGAAACACATATGGAAAGTCATATACTGTAGGGATGTCCCTCAATGCTGGACTCCCCACTTGGGTGTCTATCACATGTGCCAAGTATGCTTCACACCCCTTTCTGATCATTTTTCTGGCTAGTGCAGCCGAAATGATGTTTGATGGCAATAGCTGCCTCTCCCCATGTATTACCACATCACTGTATTGAGGGAGACCAAAAGTGACTGTCTTCAGTCTACAGTCAATTATATCGTGATACCTGGCTAACCAATCCATGCCTAAGATGATATCATAATCTCTGAAGGGCATTTCAATGAGATCAGACAGAAAAGTATGTCCTTGGATCACCAAAGGACAATCCCTATACATTCTATTAACCCTGACCTCTTATTTTAGCGGACTTTTTACTAGCACCTCAAAGTCTATTTTCACACACAGAATAGCAATGCAATCAATGATGCTAGCACTCACATAGGAATGGGTAGAACTCGAATCAAATAATACAAATACATCTTAATTAAAAGTTGAGAAGGTACCAGCCATAATATCAGATGTCTCAGCCTCTTCCCTCTGTCTCATTCTGTAGACTCTGGCTGAAGCACTGCCTTGCTCTAACTGATTTACTGTGCCTTGGCTGCCTGATGGACTACCTCTACCCCTGCCTCTACCTCTGTTAGGTGGTTGTGAACTTCTGGTGGCAGGATTCTAAACTGACCCTTCTACAGTAGTAGGAGGTGTCCCAACTCTACGGGCATTAGTGCAGTCTTTAGCAAAGTGTCCTGCGCCTCCATAGTTATAATAGGCTCCTATGGCCTTATAGCTTATCCCACCATGATTTCTACCACAAGTTTCACATTGACGGGGAGGGTAGGAACTTCTAGTAGTCTGCTGACCAGATAGAGGAGGTTTCTGTCTTGAAAATCTTCCCCCTACTAGACTTTTTACCACCCCTGTTGTGTCCTCCAAAGTTCTTTCTCTTTCCAGGAGGACCACTAGAACTCTGATCTACTGATTTCCCCTCTTTCTCTTTTTCTGTCTTCTCTGATTTCTTTTTCTCTGGGTCTGCTTCTGACTCAATTCTTTTTAATTCAAGTGCTTGAGAAATGAGCTCAGAGAAGTTATTATGTTTGAATCCGACCACTTGTAGTCTCAGACTAGGCTTCAAGCCTATTTCAAACCTGTTACATCTTTCTCTGCTGGTGGAAAGGAGACTTCTTGCATAGTGGCTCAGGCGGGAAAACTTCCTTTCATATTCTGCCACTGATCTACTTCCCTATTTCAAACTTAAGAAGTCCTGTAGCTTCTGGTCCATATAGACATCTGGGACATATTTTTGTCTAAACTCCCGAAGAAAATCATCCCAGGTTAGCACTGGAGGTTCTACCAAACTATGAGGAATGGTTTTCCACCAGTCATATGCATCCCCCTGTAGTAATGACACTAAATACTCAAATTTAGCTCATCTGTGCAGTGTAGTTTCTTGAACACCCTATCCATTCTCTCCAACCATTGTTCTACCTCTAATGGATCTACTGTCCTCTTAAACTCAGTAGCCCCATATTTAATCAGCTTGTCATACTGCCTAGCTGAAGGCTGTGGTTGTACCACTGGTGTCTGCAGTGGGGCTTGAGTAGGCACGTTACCAGCCATCTGTTGGAACATCACAGCCATCTGCTGAGCAAATTGAGCAGAAAACTGCAGTACTGAGGGGGCTGGTGCAGTTGATCCGCTCACATTTTGAAGGGCTAGGGCTTCTCCTTTTACCTCAGCCTCTATTGATTGATCGACTAAATGGTTCCCTTCTTCCATAGTCAATTAGAGAATATTATACCTCCTGAATAAATAACACAAAGAAATTTCCTCCCGTTAGTGCATATTTATAATGTAATATACTGTATGTATTAAACTATGACATTGAGCAGTTGTACTACGAAGAAAGAATATTCAAATTACAGGTCAAAATAGAATTTAAAAACTTGCTCTGGTACCACTAAAATATTTCACACCTTGCCCCTCCGTAAGGCATAACATGATCCCGTAGTATACCTAATAAATTACCAAACTTCATCTATTGATAACTCATTAAATACACTATAAGGAACTTTAAACCTTTTCTTATTTCTTTTTACAGTGGTGAACACTTTTGACAGGTGTTAAATTTTTTTTTTTTAACTGAAGTGAAACCAAATAACACATCTGAAGTATCAATAATTTCTGTAAAAATTTCGGCAAAGTGTCGTCTGTATTTGGAGCAAAATAGTTCTTCATAAACCTGTAAAAAGCACTTCCAATATATTTGTTCCATTCTCAAACTTCAATATGGCTCAACACAAATCAATTTTCTCAACATTTGACAAACTCAATTCAACCTCATTTTCAGTAGTTCCAAAAATAGAATGCAAAATGACTGAGTAGTTCAAAAGCTGAGATAAGAGAAGTATAATACAACTTTTTACAAGCCAAAATAATTTACCACTTTAGTTTACAACCACTCAAGACCAAGTACAATATATACATACAGTTTACATACATTATAATAAAAATTACAAGGAGGTGGTATACTCAATATACCCGACAAAATCTCAAAAGTGTAGTACAAGCAGCCTACTCTGCTGCTTTATCTGTCTGTCTACCTACGACAGTAATGAAAAAGTTATCGCTGAGCCAATGTCTCAGTAGTGCACAACATTAAGAAAATGCAATTTAAAACCATAAACCATAAATCATATAAACTGTGGATACTTAAAATCATAGTTAAATTCAAAAGACAGAGAATGTCATAAAGAATTAAACTCTATGTCGCAATATCTCAATAAATATCAATAAATCACACACACAGCTTAATCATGTTTCCAAAGTCCAATTCATCCCAAAAGCCAATGGCTAATGAGGAATAACATAGCTTGCTAGCAATTATATGAGTACTCATCATATTCGTCCTCAACTAGCACACACCTCAACACTTTAGCCAGAGAGGGAATTCAAAGCCAATTCATTCCACTAAACAAGCTAGCGAGGAATTCAATCAAATATACATGATAGTTGTGGTTTCAAACCATTTGCAATTTTTTTCAAGCAATAAGTATCCATCAAATTTCATTCAAATAAATTTTTCACAATTTAAGCAATAACATACAAATTGTCATAATTTATTTCAATTAAAAATTTAAAAGAAATAACTGTTATACACAAACCTCTGATGAGTAGCCTCTTGGCCTTGACTCAATGGTTCTTTCCCCTTCCCTGAGTCTTTGCTAACATAAACACACAATTTAAAGTGTTTCAGTACTCATTTAAATTTATTCTAATAATAAGGTTTAACAATTAAATTTTATTAATACTATTGCTTTCATTAGTCAACCTATAATATTGACCTTTGATGCACTCTAAGTGAATTAATTTTAATGTTACCAATATGTCACATTTTATAGTCCTTTAGTGTTGGTATATGTTACCAATTTCATTTTCAAGTGTATTGCATTTTATTACAATTTATCGGATTTTGGTATGCTGTTTTGAACTAGCCGGATGACCTAGTTCCCTTAGTTTTTAAGTTCTGGTTAGAATTACAAACTTGTAGGTCTATGTCTTATTGAACTTTTGCCACAAATTTTAGGTTATTTGAAGTTTGCTAGACCAAGTTATGGTCATTTTACTATTACTGATCAAATTGCCTTTTTATTGTGAACTTAGGTCATTTTTAGGTCATTTTCAATTCTGGCAGGTTTTATACCCGAACTTGTGCAAGCATTTTGACTTGCTTATGGTCATTTCTGGGTTTGGTGGTCTTAACCAAAATTATAACCCTATGTCTATGCTTTCCAACCATATAAATTTTAGGTCATTTGGACCAGTTTTGAGTAAGTTATGGCTAAAAGACTGACTGCTGTTCAAATGGTCAATTTCTGGGTTACTAAGTTTGCAATTACGGATTAGGTCAGTTTTAGTGTCACTTTTTGGACAGAATTTTAGTAGGCTTTCAACATGAAAGTTGGCATATTTTGTGCCTAGTTTCACCTCCAATTGGCCTCATACCAATTGGAGCACACATTTCCATTTATAGCCTAAAATACATACTGCCCTTAACACATTTCTGAAGCACCAACCAATCACACATTCAACTAGATATAACTTCACTTCCCAAACTTAATTCTACATTTGAATCATGCCAAAACTATTCATCACATCACATTTGTGTCAATTTGAGCAGTTTATACAAGTCCTCAATGTACATTATACAATATCAAGTCAACAAGTCAAAACCAACCTAACATATATAAAATAACTAACTAATACATAAGAATTCAACTAACAATTTTCACCATGTACTTCCACTAATGTATCAACACATTAAATTAATATTTACATTCTTGAAATTAACATTCTTCCATGGAATTCAAGGCTACCGAAAATTTACAATTTGCCAAGGCCTTCACTACTTCATTCAAATCTCCAATTCACATGTTTAATCACATATATACATGATATTAATTCACTAACTCTTCAAATTAGTTTAATCAATCTTAATTCCCATGAAATTTATATAAGAATAACTCAATACCTTCCACTTCCATGGCTGCCCAAAATTAAATAGTTCAATAACTCATCAAATCCTTAAAATTTCTTCATCAAATTACTTATCTCAACACTAACACAAACTTTAACAAAGAAATGAAAGAAAATTGGACATATACCTCAAGTGGAACTTGTCAAACCTCTTCAAATCTCTCCCTTTTTGCTCCCAAAATGCTGCCCAAGGTGTGTACTCCAACTTTAATGGAGAAACTTAGAAGAAATTATGGCTTAATGATGGAGGAATGAAGCTCATGCAAGAATTGACCGTGGAGAATTTTAAGATGTTCTTTTCGGCCATGGGAGCTTGGAATGAAGAAAATGAATTGTTTCCTAATAAAATCTGTCCACTTAGGTCTTTTATATGTCCATAATGCTCCACTAATTAAAGTTTATGAATATAATAAATGCCACTCACTTTAGGTTAATATTAGAATAATTAAACTTATGTTTATTTCACTTATGTCTCCATAATTTCTTTTAATTATATTTGGTATAAAATTTCTTATTTTCATGACATTTTCAAATTTTTATACTACTTATTTTCCAAGGACATTTAGGTCAAAAGTCAACTCGGGGTGTCAATTAACCAAAATGCCCCTATTCGGTTTGTATTCCCGATTTTTCAGTAACACCGATTTTTATTTGTTTCTTGATTTTTTGTTTTTTTTTTGTGCTAATTTATTAATTTTTTTTTGATATTTCTAATGTCATTTATACCTCAATAGATGTTTATTTAGGTCCCAAAAATATTTTCTAAGGTTCCCCATGGTCCAGGGCTAATCAACGGTCCTCGCCGCAACTTCCTGGCGTGATTACCCATCGCTACGGTTTTTTGCTCGTTTAACTTAGTCACATTTTATTGCTCTTATTTTTCCTTTATTTTTCTTGTATTTTTCTCTATTGTATCTCATCATTTTATGTCTCCTCACTAACATTTAAGTGTAGTTTCGAGCATTCTAGCTGTCTGGACAGACACTGGTCATCAGAATAGTAGAAGGCACTACCGAATATAGGGGTGTTACAATTCTCTCCCCCTTAAAATAAATTTTGTCTCAAAATTTTATCTGGTTTTAGTCTCTGAATAGCTGTGGGTGCTGTCTCCTCATGTCCTCTTCACGTTCCCAAGTAGCTTCCTGGACTGAATAATGGTTCCACAGCACTTTAACCAGGGGTATCTGTTTGTTCCTTAGCTGTTTCACCTCATATGTCAGAATCTCTATGGGTTCTTCCCCATATGATAGGTCTGGATTTACCCATATGAGTCAGCTCTAGGGGTGAATTGACCATATGGTTCTTCCCCATATGAGTCAGCTCTAGGGTGAATTGACCAAATTGCCTCTCGCTGATTCAATCCGATTTGTAAGTTATTCGATATTTCTTTTGGATCCTTGACCTAATTATTTGACTTGCTTAATAGCTCTTTTATGTGATTTTCTTTTTGTCACTGTGTCCGCAGTAGTCCTAAGGACTGCGGCGTCACATTTTCCAGTTCAAAATTCGAGTTAAGACTAACCTCGCAGTCACTTCCCGGGTAGGTCACCCATCGCTGTGACTCCTAGCTCACTTAACCTTTTATGTTCTGTTTTTCTTATTTATACTTAACTATTTGGCAATTACTAATTATTTGCGTTCAGGGTTTATCTAGGTGTCTTAGGTGTGGTTTTAATCCCTTTAATTGTCCGGACTGACACCGGTCACAAGAACAATATAATATACCAGGCTATGCATATAGGGGTGTTACATAATCTCCTGATCATTCTTCTTTCATTTCTGCTTACCCCGGGAGGGTATTCCCTCGTTTTGATATAAACTTGGATGTCATGATACCAGGGTTTACCATCTGTTTCTTCTTCGATCTTGAAGCAGTACGCTGGCTCACTCCTTGCTTTAATTTGTTACATCTGTGTCATCTATCCCTCTTCCATCTGAGTCATAACAGCTAGAGTAGCTAAGGCATCGGCGAATTGGTTCTATTCATGGTTGAGGTGAGTGAAAGAAAACTCTTAAAATTTCTTGATCAATTCTAGGAGATACTTTTGATACGGGATCAGTTTCGGGTCTTTAGTTTGCCATTCCCCTTTAACTTGGTAAATGATCAAGGTCGAATCTCCGTACACCTCTAATTTCTTGATCTTGGTAAATGACTTGGTGCAGTCGAACCTTAGCTTGATAGCTATTGGGAAGTGTTTTCCATATGGGGATATCAAAACTACTCCAATCCCATTACCGGACAAATTGACTACTCCGTCAAAATACATTTCCCACACGTCATTCGGTTCTTTGTCATCGCTGTTGACTTCATTAACATACTCATCGGGGAATTCAAAATCCAGAGCTTCATAATCCTTGATCAATTTTTCTGCTAGGAGATCAGCAATCACGCTTCCTTTTACTGCCTTTCTGGTCATGTAGACAATGTCATATTGAGAAAGTACGACCTGCTATTTTGCTATCCTCCCTGGCATGAACGGGCTTTCAAATACATACTTGATTGGGTCCATTCTGGAGATGAGCCACGTTTTATGATTCAACATGTAGTGCTTGAGTTGATTTGTTGTCCACGCCAATGCGCAACAAGTTTTCTCTAGAAATGAGTATCTCAACTCGCATTCGTTGAATTTTTTGATTAGATAGTAAATGGCTCTTTCCTTTCTCCCGGTGTCATCATTTTGTCCGAGCATCCCATCAAACTTTGTTGAACTACCATGTACAAAATCAACGGCCTTCCTATCACTAGAGGAACCAATATTGGCGGATTTGACAGGTACTGTTTAATCTTTTCAAAAGCCTCTTGACAAACTTGATCCCATTGGGCGGTGTTATTCTTCTTGAGTAGTTTAAAAATGGGCTCAGCGTTAGCAGTAAGATTGGAGATGAATCTCGAAATGTAGTTCAGTTTTCCCAGGAAACTACGCAACTCCCTTTCTGTCATTGGGGATGGCATTTCTTGAATGGCTCGAACTTTGTCTGGATCCACTTCTATTCCCTTCTCGCTTACTATGAATCCCAATAGCTTACCTGACCTGGCCCCAAACACACATTTAGCCAGGTTCGGCTTCAGTTGATACTTCCTGAGCCTTTCAAACACCTTTCTCAACACTTGTACGTGACTTTCTGCCCCTCTGGATTTGATGATCACATCATCCACATACACTTCTACTTCCTTGTGCATTAACTCATGGAATAATGCAACCATGACACTTTGGTAGGTAGCCCCGGCATTCTTTAATCCAAAGGGCATCACCCCATAGCAAAATATCCCCCACTGGGTGATAAAAGCAATTTTGTCTTTGTCCTCCTCATCCATGGGGATTTGGTTATACCCCGATGTCCTGTCGATACATGAACATCTTCCCAGCCCTGCAGCATTATCTACCAGCACATCTATGGGTGGGAGAGGAAAATCATCCTTCAAGCTTGCCTTATTAAGATCCTTATAATCAACACATACCCTTACTCTTCCATCCTTCTTCATTACAGGAACAACATTAGTTATCCACTGGGGGTATTTCACCACTTCTAAGAATCCAACATCATACTGCTTTTTGACTTCATCCCTAACTTTGAGCAGCGTGTCGGGGTTCATTCTTCTCAACTTCTGTTTCACTGGAATCATCCCAGGAATCAGAGAGATTTTATGCGTTACTATCTGAGGATCCAATCCTGGCATGTCATCATAGCTCCACAAGAATACATCAATGAATTCCTTGAGCAAACTGACCATACTCTCTAATTCTTCGTTATTCACGACCTTAAGTTCCCTCTTCATTTCCCCAGTTCCTAAATTTATGGTGTGCATTTCATCCCCACAAGGCACCAGGGAAGGCTCATCCATTTTGCCCTATTCTTCTACAGACTCTTCTTCGGAATCACTCGAACCAATGGCAATTATGGGACTTTCAAAGTTAACATAAGGAATTTCAGAGTCAATTGAATTATTAGGTTTAGATTGGTCAATGGTCCTAAAGAAATGAAAGTAGAATATATTAAACAAAAATGGATTTTAATGGCGAAAGGAAAAGAGAATTGGATGCAAAATGCGCTATTAATTTATTAATACTTCTATCATAAAAAAAGGGTCCATTTATAGTATTACACTTGTCACCATGGACAGAATGGTCAAGTGTTGATAACAAAATGTACTTTACTTGAGATTAAGCATAGGGATATCTTCTGCTTCCCAATTATCAAGCTCTTGCCCTTTAGCGATTGGTGAAATTAGCGCCTTGGACATGGAGTCTAGCTGTATGACATCGATGGATGGTTCTAAAGGAGACTCTTCACTTTCTTCTGGATTCTCAATGATTGGTTTGGTGAAAACATCTGTGATTTTCTGGACAACTTTCACTTTCCCGAATGTTCTGTCAAACCTTTGATCCCTAAGCATATTCATCATCCAGAATCTTCCATCTACTAGAGCATCTTCTTCATATCCCAAGCCAAAGTGACCAATCTTCTGAATAGCTGGTACAGGTTTGACAATCCCTTGTAACGCGGCACCCAATCCCTTGCCCTTTTCATAGCCACTCTTCAATATCTCCTTTGCAACCATTGCCGCAGATCCTTCATCCTTCAGAGTAGTTCCTTGTAACTCCAGCGTCTGGAAAGAACATTCCAAGGATCTTTCAGTTGTTTCTACATAAGGAACCGATTGAGGCTTAGTGACTAGCATGGCTTCCTCCCCTCTTACTGTGATGATTTTGCCGCTCATGATGTATTTGATCCTCTGATGCAAAGTTGAAGGTATCACATTTGCCGAATGGATCCAGGGTCTCCCCAACAACATGGTGTATGCTGGCTCAATATCCATTACTTGGAATGTGATGTTAAAAGTGCATGCTCTGATCTGAAGCGGCAAATCGATGTCCCTTAGTACCTCTCTCTTTGTACCATCAAAGGCTCTTGCTATCATGGCACTTTGGCATACGACTAATGGATCAACAGGTAGTTTCGCCAAGGTAGCATTAGGCAAGACATTGAGGGCAGATCCACTATCAATCAGAACTTTAGCGACTATGCACCCCTTACACTTAACTGTCACATGCAGAGCTTTGGTATGCTTCAAGCCAGCCAGGTCTACTTCATCTTTTGAGAAAGTGACAAAATTAGACGCCTGAATTTGCCCAACTATCTTCTCAAATTGCCCCAGTGTGATATCGGGGGTCACAAAGGCCTGGTCTAGAACTTTTTGTAAGGCATGGAGATGCACTTCCGAGCTTAAAATCAATGACAGCAAGGAAATTCAAGCGAGTGTCTTTCTTAACTGCTCGATGACGTCATATTCACTTTGTTTCATGATCTATAGCAGCAGTTCCTCTTCTTTTTTCTTTTCACTAGGTTCCCCTTTCTCAACCCTTACAGCCCCTTCTTCCATATTTTCTTATGACTCTCTCATTTTTACTTTCCCCTTCTTCTTTTCTGCTTCATCATTTCCGTAACATCTCCCACTCCTGATTGTAAATTCTACTTCCTGATCTTGTGGGAGTGAGTTACTGGTTGTGATAGGTTTTGGATTTGATTGGGGAGTAGTTTTGTTGAAAGGTCCTGTATAGGTCATCTTGAAATGCTCGTGTGGGGCAAAGCATGGCTTAGGAGAGGTGATGGGTTGAGTGTAGGTATGGTTGAGGGTAGGAATTGAAGTGCTGCTGGATGCGCTCTGAGTAAATACTTGGAGGTTGTAGTTCCAAGGTACTGCATGGGTATTAGTTACTGGGAGTTGAGGTGGAGTTCGGATGTTCGTTATTGGTGGTACTGGTGGTGTTTGTGTGTTAGGAGCAGAAAGACTATTCTTGGATTGGGGGTAGGGGTATCTCGGCCAAATCTGGCTGTGTTCACTTCATCATCTATCCTTGACCTCCGCTGACATCTCTAAACTCTAAATTCTGAGTGATAGCATCCTCTGAACTTCCTGCCTGAATTCATCACAGTTGCGTAACTCATGATCGGCCGCTCCTCCATGGTAGGGGCATCCTGAATTATGCTGATCACTTTCCGACCCAGATCCCTGAGGGCATACATATCCCTCTCTTACTACGATTGCAAAAATCTCATTGAAATGCAGAATCAGCTAATTTACCTCCAAGATTGATCTTTCATCCCAAGATTCTATCACATTCACGCCATTCCCTGTATTATGATTAGGTAATAGGTTTGAAGTGACGTTGGGAAGAGAGCCATTTCCCTTAATTTTAACCATCTATTTCTGATCAGAGCTTGTACTCTTCCCCAAAGAGCTCCACAATTATCGGTTGAATGCCCCACTGCCCCACCATGATATTCACATCGGGCATTAACATCATACCACCTAGGATATGGTGGCTGAATAGGGTCAAGGGGGATGGGCACTATCTGATTTATACCCAATAGGTATTGGTAGATTTCACTGAGCGAAAGGGGGAGAGGCGGATCAGGATTCCTTAGTGGCCTTGGGTTGGTTTGAGGACCAGGTGGTCTTAACTGAATAAGTTGAGTAGGCAGTTTGGGGTGGTAAGCAACTTAAGGTGGATATTGTGGGCGAGAGTGAGGATAATTTGGAAAAGGGGGAGGAACATTTGCTATCATTGGACCTTGAATTGGAGGGTATGGTCGAAAGTTATTTTAAGGGAGCGGTGGTTGAGCTTGTCTGGTGATAGAGTGAACATCACCTTCCTTCTTTTTCCTGAAACTAGCAATTTTCTTTACGGAGTTTTCTCCAGTCAACTCCTGTAACCTTCCTAACCTGAGGTTAGCTTCAATCCTTTCATCAGCCTGGATAACGTCAGAAAAGCTATTGGACGTATTTTTGATCATTAAATTGAAATACGGGGCCTTCAGGGTTTCGATGAATAGAAAACAAAGCTCATTATCAGTAATTAGAGGATATACCTTAGTTGCCTTCTCTCTCCATCTCTATGCATATTCCTTAAAGCTCTCCTTCTCCTTCTGCACCAGATTTTATAGGTCTCTTCGTGTCGGGGCGACATCGCAATTGAATTTGTACTGCTTGAAGAAAGCATCAGCCAAATCTTTCTAGGAGCGTAGTTTACTCCTATCCAACTGTATGCACCATCGTAAGGCTGCCCCGGAGAGGCTTTCATGAAAGAAATGAACTAGAAGTCTGTCATCTTCTGTGAGGGCGGACATTTTGGCTATGTAAGTAGCCAAATGGATGCGGGGATCTAAATTTCTGGTATACTTGTCAAAATCCGGGACTTTAAACTTAGGTGGTACTATTACATCCGGTACCAATCTTAGTGAAGATACATCAACTGAGCCATACATGTTCAGACCTTCTACAGCTCTTAGTCTTTCCTCTAAAGCAAACAACTTCTCATTTTCCTTTTCCTTATTTTCAACCCCCTGCTACATAAACCATGCCTCTGGTTAGGAAATTAGTTGCAGGGTAAACTGAAGGGATTGGTATGGAAGGGTGAAATTCGGCATTTGAGACAGCCGGATGATAAGAAATGGGTAAGTCATTATTTGGGAATGTTAGACTGACAGTGATTGTCGGATCAGGAATAGGGACCTGAAAGGTGAAAGAGGTTAAAGCTTGATGGGAATCAACCGTCATTGCGAGTGGGGGAATTACTAGTAGGTTTGGTTTTGGTGTAGGTCGAATGGTTTCTTTACTCTGGGACATCTCTCTCATTAGTTTCATCAACTTTGAGACTTGGTCTCTCAGTTCCAAAACTTATCCTTATAGGTTCTGCACTTGTTTCTGGTCTTCCATTATCTTCTTTGCTCGAGACCTTGTTAAGTAAACTCTTTTTGGTTGAACCGCTTGCTCAATCGGGTTTGCTTTGTTTGGAACAATGTTGATTTCCTATGGAAAGCTTTTTTTTATTAGTTTTAAATTCTGTTACAGTTAAAGATCCTAACTAGATGAAGGATATGGTGGCAGATAACCCCCAAAATGGAGTCTGCAGAAGGTGAATTATGTCAACTTTATCATGGCATCACTCGATAGTCCAACAGTAAATGACGGGATCGTATGCGTGTCTATGATACTTGTCCATATGACGCATTCGTCTTTTCGTATAACCTTAACGAGGATAGTTTCCATGGGAGTTACATTATTCATTCATATTTTGCTAAACATGGTTCAAACAATTCATTAACAATCTGTTCATACATAGCATTCTTGCTATTGCCTAGGTTCAGGGAGACTCTTTAAAATACAATGACATCTCTTAAGGTACTCATAGAGTCTTTCTTCTTGTCTAACAGGATTGAATGTCTTCAAGGCGTACTAAGATTCTGGCAGCAGTTCTTGTTTCCCTTGTGCTATCATTCTTTCTAATTGGTCAACATTTTCTCTCAGCTCTTAATGAAGGGTTGCTTGCCTTTCCTTTTCTTTCCTTTCTTTGCCATATTCTTTCAAAATGTCATTAATAAGTTGTGACTGCTCCTTTAATTCAAGCCTCTTCTTTTTGCTTTCCTGTTTATATTCTTCCATAAGTATTTCCTGATATTTCAGTTTTTATTGTAATTTGCCATTTTAGACTCCTGCCTCTCTCACTGTGCTTTGAAGTAAAGTCTTTTCTTTCTCCCACTGTATTTCCTGTTCCTCAAATTCCTCTTTTCCTACTATTACTTCTTCTCTGAGCCTTTTTACCTCCTTTTTCAGGATTTGTTGTTGGTCTTCTAACTGCCTTATACATTCTTGCAATTGTTGGTTCTTGGCGTTCGAATTTTGTAGAGAGCCGACCAACTTTGCACTAACTTCTTCTGAAAGAACTTCTCGATGAGGCGTGCTTCCCTTAGACTCTACTAGTTCAGAAACTCAATATCCCTGGTCTCTGCTTTTTCTCCATCTGAGATAATCTTCCGTGGTGCTTGGCCCTTTAGGCGATCGTTCAATCAAGGTGACCTTTTCTCAGAATTTGTGAAATGCTTTCAGTTCTTCCTCTCTACCGGGTTCATGATAAAAATGAGCTTGATGAAACCCTTCAACGTTGGACGTGAACTGGGTTGAACCAAATTGCCTCATTACCAAAGCTGGGATATAACTTGTGCACCCAGTCAGTCCTATCAAAAGTACCAAGTGATTATCCCCTGTACTGAATAAAATAGGCTGGCTCGTAGTCCACAACTTCCTCCAATAATAGTTGTGACTGTTGAAGCTTAGAATCTGCTCTTGCCATTGTAGTTCATTCTTTAGAATTATTGCCAATTTAGCCATCTTTTCAATGAGAGGCTGGTCAGGATACCAGGTTAATCCCTTAGTTTTCAGAGGACAGATATGGCTGAGGATCCAAAGATGTAGCAATTGGGAACAACACTTGATGTTTCCCTCACCCCGTCGTCGGCAATACGTTAGAGTCAAAAAGGTCTCTGCTAGAATGGCAGGTATTGGGTTGACATTTTGCTTCTCTACTGCCCAAAACATTTCTGTAACGCTGTAAGTTAAAACTCCCAAAAGCTTAGGAAACAAGATCAGGCCGTAAATTCCCAAAGCTAGTGCCAACGAAGCCTGTTCCCATTATTTGCTCTGAATATGTAGATCCAAATGCTTTTTGATGTAATTCTAATGCCACCCATGTGTGCTTCCCTTGACGGTTTCCTTTGGCTTTACTTCCTCTACAGAGATTCCAAGTATATGCGCAAACCATTTCTAGGTCTGTCTATGCTAGAGGTGTAGACAAATCCGATTTTACGCCACATAAGGGATTTCTAGCAGCACCTGATATTCCTCTATAGTGGGAACTGTATCAATATCGCTGAAGGAGAACACCCTATACCTGGGATTCCAAGTTGATAGCATCGCTTTTAATACAGGAACTTGTACTCTGACCCGTATCAAAGTTGCAATCCTCCCATACTTTTTCTCAAACTTTACTTTGACATGATCGGGAAGTGATTTCCAACTGCTGGATAAATCCTCAAGATCAGTCATCCCGACCTCAACCTTACTTGCATCAAATGGAGGTAATGGGAAAATGTCTGCCCCTATGTCATCAATCTGTAGGGACTTTGAACAATGAATTAGTCTGGACCATTGTTTAGCATTACATTCTTGCCACAAACTCCTTGGTTGGCTGACTCGAGGATGTCATTTTAAAGTTTCTGTTTACCCTGTACAAACACCAGTTTATAATACCTATAGAAAGTAGGTCAGCAGAATAAATTTAGGTAATTTTGAATTAAGGCGATGATATCTTTACACCTATCAAGGTAGGAAGGTATACAAATTATCTTATCAACATAATTCAAAATTATCTTTAAATTACATAAGAAAATTAAAAAGTAAACGAGGGAGTGGAGTAAGAGCAATTATGTCCCTTTTGTCCTACGAATAGGAAAAGTCCTAATAGCGGGTAAGTACTACATAATTGGATAGTTCTATCTTACGAGGTAGTTTGCTATGGCTTTCAGCCTATGTGATAGTTTAGCTCGAGTTCTAAAAGCTCAAAGGTTCCCAAATTGTCCCTACTATATACAGCAAGGCCTCATTCCACCACTATGATACTAACGGGAGAATTCCATGGGTATCACAGTAGATGGAACAAGTTCCAATCTGAGCAGAAGCCTTCACGGATACTAACGGGGTAAAACCCACTGGTACCGCTACATGACTCCCTCTTATTTCCTAAAAGGGTAAGAAAGCCCGGGTATAAGGCTAAAGTGTGTGAGGACATCGTGTAAATAATCAGTGTGTGAAGGGACATATTTACATCTTCCCTATACGGGGGGGAGTTTTAGACGAAGATTGCTGTAATAAATAAGATAATCAAAATAGGCAAAATGGTTAGAGAGAATAATAATAATCAATATATTAAGACTTTCGAATTTTATAAGTGAAGCCCACTAATTACAGTTTTAATTTATATGAGCATAAAATTAAATCTGCTTTTGGACCTCTAAACCAGGGTTAAGGATAAGTCCCCAGTGGAGTCGCCAAGCTGTCACAAGGGTTTTGCGGTCACTGGATGATTCTCACCGAAGTGGGAAAAGTGAGGAGTCGCCACTTTAATTTTGAGGAAAATTAAAGAAAACCATTTGTAAAGATTAAAAACCACTTTAAAAATAGAGATTCTTTGGGGTCCGTATACGAGTGGGGAAGGTGTTAAGCACCCCACCTCATCCCTCAACGAGGATAAACAGATTTAATGTTGTGCTCTTTATAAATTGATAATTTAAGGGTTAGAATGATGATGTTAATCCTTTATACAGATAAAAGGAATATTTGATATTTTACTATTTTGGGTTGCCCAAGAACACGAGCACATGAGATGACCGTTCAGTGAATAGGTGTTGTGTAATAGATTTTTAGGGAGTTAATATGAATACTGAAGTTGTGATATTCTCAGGGGGAATTTTTGTCCTATAAATATGAGTGCCTTGAGGAGAACTCTCTATCGGGCCTTAACCTAATATTTGGGATACTTTGGGAAGACCTCTCCCACTGATCCTTTGGTGTATTAAGAATTTAATTTGAGAGCTCGGGTAAGAACTCTCCCCCGATCTCTTAATATATTTTAATTTGAATTTAAGCTAAGAGAATTCGGGTAAGAACTCTCTCCCGATCTCTTAATGTATTCTGTTAAAATTTAAACAGAGGATTTCAGGTAAGAACTCTCCCCAGATCTCCACATATTTTATTAATATTTTAGTTGAGAATTAGGGTAAGAACTCTCCCCCAATCTCTATATACTTTATTAAGATTTTGGCTGAGAATCCGGGTAAGAACTCTCCCCCGATCTCTTAATGCATTGCATTAAAAGTTAGGCTGAGTTTGGGTAAGAACTCTCCCCCGATCTCTTAATATAATGCGTTAAGAATTAGACTGAGTTCGGTTAAGAACTCTCCCCTGATCTCTTAATATATTGCGTTAAGAATTAGGCTGAGTTCGGGTAAGAACTCTCCCTCGATCTCTTAATATATTGATAAGAACGGCATTTTATAAGAACTTCGAACTAGGGATTTAGGTAAAGGGTCTTTCTTGGTCCCTTTTACACTGGAATGAAATGCCGAAGACATAGGAAACCCCTGTGTAAAGCCTTTCCTAGCCTACAAGACTTTATAACTAGATGGTGAATGATAGGCCGAATTCCTTACCGATCTTCCGCATGATCGCTTTATCAGAACTCTTTGGTTTGCTACATCTGATTTCTTTTTAGTCGCTCGCCCGAGATCCGAACTTGTCTTGATTCCTGATCTATTGTCTTATCGTCTGGGCTCATTCCAAGGCCCGATCTCATAACTTATTTGTTTGACCTAATCTTGTTTCCAACCTATCCGACCTTTGCTACACATATTTTCCTTTATCATTTTTCATTTGTTCAGATCAAAACTCTGATGTTAAAGTACTCATACCTATATTCTTTAGAGTATTTACGAGTCACCAATGACTCAAACATCTACTTTCGAAAGGAATGAAAATGAGGTGACGATAAATGGAATTTACGAGTGAATAAAAAGAAGACAAAGGAAATAACTACGGGCTAAGATAACCTATTCTGAGATTTAGTATGACTGAATATAAAAAGAACTTTAAAAGAAAACTTGAGAAAATAAACCAAGGATATTCAATAAAGTGACAGTTTGGACGCTTACCTGTGAAAAATTGGGGAGGCAGGCGAGCCAATTCCAGTATCCACAAATCTTGGAGAGCTGAGGGCAGACGGTCGAAGAGCTTAAGCTTAACCGAGGTAATAGGAATAAAGCGGAATGAGGTTGAGCTCGGAGGGCAATGCACAGATACTAAATTGATGGGAATGAGGCGGAGTGAAAATGGATTTACAAGGTAGTGCACAGGTATTGAAAATGAAAATCAGAGGATTTGGAGCTCTTTGAAATGAAATACTTCAGAAAACTGGTTTGTAAAGTTTCTCAACACTTTGAAAGCTCCGAATGATAAGCAGCAAGACTGAATCAATGTCCAGAGTCTTTCCACGATAATCACCACCTCCTTCCTACAGTATTGCATACAGGTATTTATAGGGAATGGGTGTTCAAAATGAAGGGTCAGGATCTTATCAGGGGGAGACGGAGGGCTTAGATTCAAAAGGACATAATCTAATGTCTGAGAATTAAAGAGAATCAAAATAGAGGGTCGGGATTCCGTTCAGAATATCTTTCCTTTCTTCCCTTAATCTAACGGTCAAGGGTCTCGCCTTACGAAATGGATCCAAAGGCTGGGAGCAAAAGGTGCCGAATCTGTCATCTGCTTTTGATTTGAGGGCTCTAGTGTCACGACCTAGGGATGGGGTTGGGACGTGCTTGTTCAACCATCTATGCACTGGGGTGGATTTGTGTCCCACATCGAAAATGAGAAGGAAAGATTTGGGCCATATATGTGGGAACCTTCCTCACCTGGTCAGTGCGCTTTTGGGAATGAAACCTCCCAAGGGATAAATCCGTGAGGCCCATGGGCCAAAGCGGACGATACTGACTGGAGATGGATTGGGCTGTTACATTGTGGTATCAGAGCTGGACTCCCTCTAGTACGGTGTGTGGTGCGAGGACACCAGGCAGAAGCTAGTGGGCTTGTCATGACCCAGGGATGGGGTTGGGACGTGTTTGTTCAACCAGCTACGCACTGGGGTGGATTCGTGTCCCACATCAGAAACGGGAAGGAAAGATTTGGGCCATATATGTGGGAGCCTTCCTCACACAGTCGGTAGCTTTTGGGAATGAAACCTCCCAAGGGACAAATCCGTGAGGCCCATGGGCCAAAGCGGACAATACTGACTAGAGATGGATTGGGTTGTTACATCTAGATCCATCCTTACAATTATAATCAACGGTGTAGATCGGGATATACAGGGCTACTTTAACCGTTTGGCATCTGGAGGTTAGGAGGGCATCCTTGCAAATGAGAAGTGTGTTGAGGATCTGATCATGCCTGCAATGCTTTAACTAACTCAGATCTGACGGTGAAGGGAGTTAATTGAAAGTTCTGACTGGAAGTTATTTAACCCCCTCTGCGTTCTCCGATCTCTATAGGTCGTCCCCTATTTCTTCCGATATTGTTGTGACTGGCCCATCTTAAGATTGTTATTCCGATCTCTATCTTCTTTTGCATCCGGTCTTTTTTATTTCCCGATCTCACTATTTTCCAACCTCCTACTCAATCTAACCTGTATCGATCAAAGCAATAAATTCTTCAGTTACCGATGAGTTTGCTTCGAGTTTCGCAATAAATGCCAGGGCCTATATATATACCAAGGGATTTTCCTTTGCATATTCACAACTTTCTCTGGTGAATCTTCAATGTTTCATTCTTCAGTTCTTGGCTTTTCCAGCAAGAATCCTTCCCATAACGGCCACTTTAATATTTTTTCGAATGCTTTCTTTGTTCATTTCCTGAAAATGAGCAACTCTGGTGATCAGATGTTCATGAGGGTGTCAATCGATGATGGTGAGGGAACTGGACTAATTAATAGATCAAGGCCGAAACTAACTATAGCACCGATCTCGGGTCAGCCCATCGATATGGCTCATAAACTGATCTCTGACAAGAGGACTGCTAATTTCAATCTTAATATCGGTGACTGCCTCTTAAAGTTCACTTGGTTCCTTACCATCTCGAGGGTCCCGATTGCAGCTCGGTTCTGGTCAATAACATCAACAATGATGCCGCTCAATATTATGAGAGCCATAGTCACTCCACCTGAGCTGTACATCTGCTCAGTATTTATTGCTGGCTTTCTGATCAAACACATCTTTTGATTCAGCCACAAGACTAGGCTTTGACATAGGCTAGCATTCTGGGCTTCGGAGTAGTCTTAAGCTAGGTAGAATGTAGTGCTGATTTTCAGATATTGCCCAAATGATGTAATCTGATCTTTTGAGATCGCCCAAATGATGTAATCTGATCTTTTGGAAAAGAAATGAAATTTTACTTGAATGTTTTTGTTTTATTATTACATTAGTTATTTTCCAATCTCTGATAAATGTACCAGATCTGATCCCTAGACGAATCGCCATTTGTCGATCTGTGGGTTTGGAAATTTATTCAATCGATGAC
>NW_026615195.1:0-220772 GCF_030052815.1 Hevea brasiliensis
ATGGAACAATTGTAGAATTTAATAACAACCATGCGCACCATAATCTTCCAAAGCCATGTGCACCATGTTGGAGTTCATCAAGCATGCCGCCACACCTCTTGATCCAACCAGCAATGGATCAATCATCTCATGATCAAATCACACAATTAAATCATATAATAAACAATCTAAATGGCAAATATAGTGGCTCTGATACCAATTGAAGGAACGAAAGCGTGAAAAACACAAGTTTATACCATTGAATTCAAAAATTTTCACCTAGGGTCACACGCATCATGCAAGATTTATTTTTATCTATTTGATTTCAATGATAAACAACATTTTAAAACTCTTTTAATATGTTTTTGGATCTGTATTTGCTATTTAAGATTTTAAAATTAATCAGATTAATTTTAGAACCCTAGATTAAATCAAGAACGATTACACTAACCTCTTGATGCACCGCAAATGTCTCCAGCGCTTTTAAGATTCGTCTTTAGGACACCAGATGTTGTCTCTCTAGCTTGTCCACACCAAGAACACCTATGGCAGCCCTTGAACAGCTTCTAAACCTTTTCTATTAATTAGAAATTCAAGTTCTGCCTTTTAAGAGATTAGAGATGTAAACAGGACACTAAAAACAATTTCTAGTGTTCTTAATTCAAGAGATTGATGGCTAATCTCTTTGAATTGATGAGAGATGAAGAAGAATAGAGGGAGGGCTGAAAAATGGCGTGACCAAGGAGTGTGGCTGCTGGTTGTATTTTATTTTCTCATAACAACACTTAAATAGCTAAGTTAACACATTAAACCCTTGCCACATGTCACCCTTTGATTAGCTCTAGGTTTAAGTGACCCAATCACATTGTGCCAAGTGTCAAACCTATATGTAATCTTGATTTTAATCATCTTACATGATTAAAAAAAATATTTGGCAAGCTTATGTGTTATGCCATGTGTCACCATCTCATGGTGCCACGTGTCACACTACAAAATGACCAAAATGCCCCTGTGTCTTAATTTTGAGTTCTCAACCCAAAATAATTATTTTTCTTCTTCTAATTAATTTATATCAAATATAAATTAATTAATTAATCTCTATTAATTAATTTCTCATTAATTAAATTCATATTTAAACACTTTAAATATAAATTTAACTTATATTATACATCTAATAATCTAGATTTGGTTTTAAGTCATGCTAGGGACTTTGCAAACTAATTGCAAACCAAACCTATTTAATTAATTAATTAATTAAACTCTTTAATTAATTAATTAAATCATATTTAATTAGGTGATAACTTATGTATGTGTGTGACTTACTAGGCTCATCACTAATTGGCAATGAGACATGATATCAACTCTTAATATTATCAGAACTCTTTCTTACCATAAATGATTTCTCTAAATTATTTTATGAACCTCATAGACCATGGTTAACACCTAGCATAGCATGCCATGGCCACCCAATTAGTAATAAGGTTTACCTTAAATGAACCTATAATCATATGTTACCATGCACTAGAATCTCTCTGTTACAAAATCCCAACTCAAGTTGGAGTCATGGTTTATGTCAAACTCCATTTGCTATGAATATTATGTTCTCTTTTAATTCCAGTTCTTGATTAAAAAGATTTTCTCATCAGAAACTCTTTTCTGAATAAATCTATCCGTCTGGCCAGAACTTGAAACATTAAGAACAATTAAATGAACATAGGATTTTATCTCTATTTACTTAGAGGAACAGATTCCATCTTGATCAACACCTACCTCTATATATAACTAGTAGGAGCCAACACATGCCCATATACCCATTCATAGTACAAGTATGAAAGCAGTATCAAACTCAAACTACCTATATACAAGATAATTGTGCTACCTCAGGTCTAAAGATTATATGCACTGATATGATTTATGACAAAACATTGACAAGATTAAACTCCATGTGCTTGTCATAAGTGTCACTGGTTCGGCCTACTTATCATTTATAAGTGCCTATCATGTTTGTTATATGGCATGAGACTCACCATTCCATCTTATTTATATCTCATATAAATAACTTGGGAACAAACATGAATACAATCTTTTTGGATAAGTCATGTCCTTATTATGAAGTATCCTCGATTGTGAACCTATTTATGATACTTCGTGCTAGAAATATTGTCACTCATATTCTTAACAACTTAAGAATAATATTTTTAACAAAATATCAATGGACCTTTTCTATTACACATAAATATATTATGTAAACGGAAAAGTGGAAATGCCTTTTATTAATAAAAATATGTACAAGATACATACTAAATGATATGATCTAGGGCATACTACTAACAGTGGATGGGTATGAAACGAGATGTGGCAGAGTTTGTATCCAAATGCCTAACTTGTCAGCAAGTGAAGGCAGAGCATCAAGTACCTACTGGGTTGTTACATCCACTACTAGTACCAGAATGGAAATGGGAGAGAATAACGATGGATTTTGTGATGGGACTTCCGAGGACACAGAAGAGTCATGATGCAGTTTGGGTCATTATTGATAGATTGACTAAATCTGCCCATTTTCTACCAGTCCGGATGGATTACAGTTTAGAAAGATTGGCCAAGTTATACATCGATGAGATTGTGAGACTGCATGGAGTGCCAGTATCCATCGTGTCAGATAGAGATCCTAGGTTCACTTCTAAATTCTGGGGTAGTCTTCAGAGAGCCCTTGGAACTAGATTGAACTTCAGTACGGCATTCCACCCACGCATGCATGGCCACCCGAGAGGGTAATTCAGATCTTGGAGGACATGCTACGGGCTTGTGTGATTGAGTTTGAGGGTAGTTGGGATACACACTTGCCTTTGATTGAGTTTGCTTATAACAACAGCTACCAATCAAGCATTGGGATGCCTCCATATGAAGCTTTGTATGGCAGGAAATGTAGAACCCCGTTGTGTTGGGATGATGTGGGTGAAAGAAAGATGATTGGACCTGAAATTGTTCAACAAACTGAAGAGAAAATCAAGGTGATTCGAGATCGACTTAAGGCTACATCAGACCGTCAGAAGTCCTACATTGATCTGAAAAGAAGGGATATTGAGTATGCAGTGGGTGAGAAAGTTTTCTCCTTGGAAGAGAATTATGAGATTCGGCAGAAAGAGGAAATTGAGTCCTCGTTTCATTGGGCCATATGAGGTATTGGAAAGAGTGGGTCCTTTGGCATATCGGTTGGCACTACCTCCAGAGTTGGAGAAGATACATAATGTCTTCCATGTGTCTATGTTGAGGAGGTACCGATCAGACCCATCTCATGTACTACCAGTAGAGGAAATTGAAGTGAATCCAGACCTCACATATGAAGAAGAATCCATACAAATTCTGGCTTATGAGGTGAAGCAGCTATGGAACAAGCATACCGCTGGTAAAAGTCTTTGTGGAACCATCATTCGGGCCAGGAGGCTACTTGGGAACGAGAGGAGGACATGAGGAGACAGCACCCACAGCTGTTCAGAGATTGATACCAGGTAAAATTTTGAGATAAAATTTATTTAAGGAGGGGAGAATTGTAACACCCCCGTTTGCATAGCCTGGTAGATTTCATTGTTCCGGTGACCGGTGTCGGTCCAGACAATTAAGGGGATTAGAACCACACTTAAGACAACTTGAGAAGCCATAAACACAAATAATTAGTAATGTTTAATTAGTTAACTATAAATAAGAAAAACAGAATATAAGAAGTTAAACGAGCCGAGAGTCACAGCGATGAGTGACCTCCTGAACGACATGGTCATTTTAAACTCAAATTTCGAACCGCAAAGTGACGCCATGGTCCTTAGGACCCTTATGAACACAAAGTGAAAAGAGAAAATCATGAAAAAGAACTGTTAATCCAACAAATAATTAGGTCGTGGAGCCGAAGAAATATGGAATTATTTGCAAACCGATGAACCATGAGGGGCAATTTGATCAATTGACCCTGAGAGCTGACTCCTGACCTAACTGTCAAATAAAAACGGAGAAAAGAAAATTTCGGAATCGAGAATTAAATTAAAGAACTAATAGAAAAAAATAAATAGAAAAAAAAAGAAAGAAGTTAGAAAAGTCAAAGGTGATGACATCATGAATGATGTCATAAAAGATTAACTAACTTATTTTATTAATTTGGGATTTTTGGTCTTTAAAAGGGATAAGATTAAAGAAAATAAAAGAAAAACAAAAATTATTTTAGCTTCCTTCTTCCTTGTTGTGCCGCCCCACCTTCTCCCTCTCTTCTCCATGAAAGTTTCTTCCATTAAGCTTACACTTAAGCTTAATTTGCTCCACTTAATCTTCATAAATCCCCTAAAAACCTTGTTAGAACTTGCAATCTCAACTTAAGCACAAGGATTACAAGAAGAAAGAGGAGTTAAAGATAGGGTTTGGAGGATTTAAGAAAGGTTAGTGTGCTAACTTTCAATTTTCTACTTCAAATGCATGTTTAGGTATTTAAGTGAGCTTAGAACTTGATTAAATGAAACAAATATGGGGAAGGACCATTGCTGAAATTTCGTCCAGCTTAGAGGGAGTATGATTTTGTATGGCTTGAGGGTTTTGAATGAGTTTAGGAACCTTACTTAGTTGATTGATTAGCATTAAAACCATTAGATGTAGTTAATTGCATGAAATGTATGAGTTAGGGTTTGAATGCTAGGATTTGTGAACCAAATTTTGGAGAAAGGCTTAAATGATGACTTTGGTCAATTATGAGATGAAAAATGATCAATAATGACCAAAAGAGATGTGTGGGAATTGTTGGAATGAAAACCAAATTCGTAGGTCAAATGGTCATGCTGCTGGCAGCATGACCAAACCTACTTTGAAGGACCAAAATGGGAATTTTACAAGCCCAATTGATATGCCACTAATTGGAGATGAAAATAGACATAAAATAGCATAATTTTCATGAAGGAACCATGGCAAAAAACTGACAAAAACTTAGTGAACCAATTGACCAAAGTGAAATGAGAGCAGGCTGCCACTGCACCAAACTGACCAACTGTTCATTTGGTCATAACTCGAGCTAGGAAGGTCAAATTGACCTGAAATTTTACCAGCAATTAGATAAGATATAGACCTAAAACTTTCATGAAGAACACCATCCCAAATTATGCCATTAACCTAGTCAAATTATTGAGCAAAAGTTGAGTTACTGTACCTGCGATTTTGCAGAATTCCATTTGCGTAGTAATGTTTGAAGGGCTATAACTTTCTCTAGGAAACTTGGATTTAGGTGATTCTTGAACGGATGGAAACCTAAGATATAGTAGAACATTTCATATGAAGAAAGTTAGACCAAATTATGAACTTAACTTGATCAAATTACTGAACAAAGTTGGACCAAAATCTGCGTAACCAAAATCTCAAAGATGAACAAGATTGCGTGAACAAGAATTGTATTTTGGCTATAACTTGAGCTACAAAACTCTGATTGGGGTGATCCAAAAATGAGAATACACTTAAGATAATAAAGAACATTTTATATGAAGGAAGTTTTGCCAAATTCCAACAGTACATTGACCAATGGAGTAGTGCAATTTCAGAGCACCAAAACCGAAAATTGGCAATTTTGCCAAAATGACTTAAGCTTTGAGAAAATGACCAAAACCAACAAGTTTAATGGCCAAAATGTGGCATGTGGGTGAAGTTGGAGTTCTCATACCTATTAAGCCTTAAAAAGTTAACAATTTGACTTGAATAGTGCAGTGAATAGTAACCCAAAACACAAAAATTTCAAGAACGTCGAAATTAGCACGTTAGAGCTAGGTATAAGTGAAGTTAAATTTATTTTTGGATTTGTGTTAAATTATGGTACTGAAACACTATAAAATTGTGTGTTTCAGAGGAAAAGAATACCAGGACAGAACCCAAGGAGTTGAGTTAAGGCCAAAAGGCGACTCATTTGAGGTTTGTGCACAACATCACTATGCTTTAAAATGTGTTGATAAAGTGAATGAAATATGTATTTTACATTTTCTTTGAATTATTGAGAATTTATTTGTGACATTAGTTATGATGTTTTGACTTAAATTGTTGGAAGTTATTGTGTATATTTGAAATGACAATGTTTAACAAATTGTTAAGATAAGTTTTGAAACCACAGTATCATGACCATATATTTGAACACCTCACTAACACGATTAGTGGGGGTAATTAGTTTCGAATTTTGATTCCTTCTCTGGAGAAGTGTTGAGGTGTGCCAGTAGAAGAGGATGTGAATGGATATCCATATATTTGAGCTAGCTAGCCTTGTGATGTGATTTCTCTTTAGCCTCTGGCTATTGAGATTCTATTTGTTTCGAATGGCATGATCTAACTGTGGGATTTATGAAACGTGTTTTGATACTTCGAAATGAACTTGGTTTGCATTAAAACCTCATAATTCATGTTTTGTGTTTAATGTTCATGTTAGTCAAATTTTTGGAATAAACGTGATTTATATTTTGCATAAAAATTATTTTAGTATGTTGTGTACCACTGAGTCCTAGTACTCAGCGATAGCTTCTATTGCTGTCGCAGATACAGAGACTAGAGGAGCAGCAGACTGAGCTGCTGAGGTGTGAGGAGTCATCAGCTTGAAGTCTTCGGGTATAATTTATACCCTAACTGTAAATATTTCTTTTGATGTATATATTGCACATAAATGTATGGACATGTAAATGGGTCTTGAGCAGCTGTACAAAAATTTGTATAAAGTTGGTAATAAAGTTTAGTTGTATTTCTTTTGATGTAAATTTTGTAAGAATGTATATAAATTATTTTGTCCCTAATGAAAAGTGAGTACAACTATTTTATTTAATTTGAATGAAATGGATTGCTAATATTTTGATGATCATTGAATAGTGGATTTGAAATTTGAAAGTTGATAAATGTGTTGAGAAATTGATTGGGATTCGGTATGAAATTGGAGTAGTGGTTGAGAAAAATTTTTAGAAGTGCTTTTTACAGGTATTTGAAGAACGGTTTTCTCAAAATACAGAGGAAACTCTGTCAAAATTTTTATAGAAATTGCGGAAAATTAAAATAGACAAAAATTTTTACTAGTATTTAAACTTGAATAAATGGTTTTTAATTCCTACCAAATTGAAATAAACTTGGTTTGCATTTAAAATCCCTTGTAGGGTACTTAATGAGTTATCGGTAGGTGAAGTTCGGTAGTTCATTAAGTATTCTACAGGATCATGTTATGCCTTACGGAGGAGTAAGGTGTGACACATATACACAAGATGATTAGGCTCATTAAGTAGCTTAAGGCACTTGAGTTTTAAATGGACTTCTCACTTTAAACAGATTTGATCTTATAATCTCTTCCTGAGTCATCTGAATCTTTTATCACAAACTTTCTTATGACTGAGACTAAATGCACACTTACTGGGTTATTAGATCTACTAGTCATTACACAAAATAATATGCCTGGCAATAAGGGGAAGGAAGTTGCTTTAGTTGCATCTTCTTTTGGAAAGTCCAAGAAGAAGAAAGCCAACAAAAAGAATAAAACTTCCACCCTCCATCTAGCAGAATTGCCAAAACCAATCTAAGAAGAAGAATAAGGCTAAAGTTATTGCAAACAAGGGAAAATGTTTCCATTATCAGAAGAATAGACATTGCAAAAGGAATTGCCTAGAGTATTTGGCATCTCTAAAGAGTAAGAAGGATAAGCCTTCTAAAAATATGTCCATATCTTTTTATTTAGATTCTGATAATACTCATAGTTTATCTACAGCTTGGGTTTTAGATATTGATGTAAGTTCTCACATATGTTTTGATATGCAAGAACTAGCAAGCAGTGACAGCTTAGAGGCATAAGATGTTAGACTTTGGATTGGAAATGGAGCAAGTGTTGTAGCATTAGCCATAAGGTCTAAGTCTTTGTATCTAAAATAACATGTTTTACTTTTAGATCATATTTTGTATGTACCTAATGCTTTTGAAAACATCATTTCTGTATCTAGTTTAACTAGTAATGGATATGAATTTCATTTCATAGGTGATGTTTGCAATATTTATTCTAGCAATAAAATTTTTGGCATAGGTTATTTACAAGATGGTCTTTATTATTTAGATAATAATAACAAAACAACTGTAAGCAACCAAATTAAGTTTAATGCAATCATTGAAACTAAATCAATTTCAAGACAACTTTAACACTTAAGATGATTAAATTACAGGAGATAGGATCACAAAGTTGGAAAAGATGGGGATTTTATCCACATTGGGTTCTAAATCTACCTTAACTTGTGAATCCTGCTTTCAAAGCAAGATGACAAAAGAAGTTTGGAAGCTAGTACATATTGATGTATGTAGCCCATTTAAGAAATGATAAGAGGGCAACTTCATTACCTTTACAAATGATATATCAAGATATGGATATTTATATTTAATGAAATACAAACATGAATTCTTTAAAAAGTTCAAGGAATTTAAATCTGAGGTAGAGAAATAAATAGGAAAGAGCATTAAAACTCTAAGATTAGATCAAAGATGTGAATACTTAAGTACTGAATTCAATGAGTTCCTAAAAGAACATGGCATTGTTTCTCAATTAGGCCCCTCCTAGAACACCACAGGTGAATGGTGTATCTGAAATGAGAAATCATACTCTATTAGATATGGTGCGAAGCATGATGAATTAAACTAACCTTCCAATCTCTTTATGGGGATTTGCGTTAGAAATAACATTATACCTTCTAAATCGTATCCCTTCCAAATCAGTCTCTTTACTCAATATGAGATATGGTATGAAAAGCAATCAAATCTTAAACATGTTAAGAATTGGGGTTGTCTAGCTTATATAAAAAAGCTAAAGACTGATAAATTGGAAATAAAATCTAAAAAGGATAGTTTATTGGGTATCCAAAAGACAGTTTTGGATATTATTCCTATCTTCCTACAACACAAAGAGGTGATAAGTAGAGATACTATTTTTCTTGAGAAAGAGTTTATTCAAGAAAGTGGCAAAGGAAGGAAGATAGAATTGGAGTTAGAGAACTCTGACTAACAAACATATAAAATGGATATTGATCCTCCCAGTGAGTCTATACCTATTGATGATGTCTCCACATCAGTTCCTCAAAGATCAAGTAGAGTATCTCATCCTCCAAATAGGTATGGATGTCTTCATGAGAATAAATAAGAGTTATTTGTTCATGAAAAAATATATCATGGTGATGATTCTATGACTTATGAAGAAGCTATATTAGATATAGACTCTTAAAAATAGATAGATGCCATGAAGTCTAAAATAGATTTTATGTATAAGAATCAAGTTTGGGATCTTATAGACCCACTTAAAGGTATTATACCAATAGGGAATAAATGGATATTTAAGACGAAAATTAGTTTTAATGGAAAGGTAGAGACCTATAAAGCAAGACTGTTAGTGAAAGGGTTTTACCAAAGGCGAGGGATCAAATATGATGAGACCTTTTCGCCTATAGCCATGATAAAATCTATTAGAATTTTATTAGCAATAGCAACATACTATGATTATGAAATTTGGCATAAGGATGTCAAAACTGCTTTAATACATAGAGGAAGACATTTTTATGGAACAACCTAAAGGCTTTGAATCTAAGGATGGTTCTAAAGTATGCAAGTTTAAAAGATCCATTTATGGTCTAAAGCAAGCTTTAAGGAGTTAAAATATATGTTTTGATGAAGCCATTAAGTCTTTTGATTTTATCAAAAATGAAGATGAACCATGTGTGTATAAGAAGGTTAGTGGGAGCGCAACTACTTTCCTAATCTTGTATGTGGATGACATATTATTAATAGGAAATGATCTCGGTATGCTAACGATTGTAAAAATATAATTGTCTAGTACTTTCTCCATAAAAGACTTAGGGGAAGCAATCTATATTTTAGGAATTTGTAGGTATAAAGATAGATAAAAAAGAATGATAGCTTTATCCCAAAGTCTATACTTGGAAAAGGTTTTGAAAAGGTTTAACATGTTTGATTCCAATAAAGGATTATTCCCTATGAGACATAGTATCCTTCTTTCCAAAGAAATGTTTCCAAAGACACTTAAGGAAAGAGATAAAATGACAAGAATTCCATATGCTTTAGCAATTGAAAGTCTTATATATGCTATAATGTGTACAAGGGTGGATATCACATATGTTGTTAGTTTGACTAGCAGATATCAATCCTACCCAAGTTTGAAACACTGGACTGCAATCAAGAGTATCCTTAAGTATATGAGAAGAACTAATGATTTAATCTTGATATATGGACGAGGTGATCTACAATTAGATGGATATACAGATTCTGACTTCTAATTAGATGTCGATGATAGAAAGTTTATCTCAAGTTTTGTATTCATTTGTAATGGAGGAGTAGTTAGCTGGAAAAGTTCTAAGCAAATAAAGACTGCAGATTCTACTATAGAGGACGAATATATTAGTCCATCTGATACTGCAAAAGAAGCTATTTGGATAAAGAAGTTTGTCACTGAACTTGGAGTGGTTCCTTCGATTGTGTCATCAGTTCCTCTCTACTGTGACAACAATGGTGCTATTGCTCAAGCAAAAAAACCCAAGTCTCACTAAAAATCCAAACATATAGAAATGAACTATTATATTATCAGAGAGATAGTTAAAAGAGGCAATGTTGCAGAAGATACCAGCTGATCTACTCACCAAGGCTAAGACATAAAACTAGTTAGATTGACATCTTGATAAGATGAGTTTTAGATTTTGTAGTGATTGGCTCTAGTGTAAGTAGGAGATTATTAGTAGTATGCCTTAGAGCATAACTTTATTTTATATCTTATAAATATTTATTCCCAATTAATGGCAAATATATTTTCTTTTAATTTAAATAGCTTAAATTTAATTGAAAATATCCTTTAGTATCTTATTAGTTGTTCCATTCTTATTTTAAGAATATAAGTGACGAAATAATCTAGCACAAGTGCTATAAATTATGGTTCACAGTTGAGGATACCTCATTGGATATGATTTATCCATATAAACTGTCACCTCTGTTTATTTCCATGGATTAGCATGAGATAGTAATAAAATGAAATAATGAGTCTCATGCCATATAATAAACACAGTGGGCACTTATAAGATAAGTAGGCTAGACCAATGACATAAATATGACTTGTACATGGAGTTTACTCTTATCAATACATAGTCATCTAGATCATAATAATGCATATAATCTCTTGACCTGAGATAACACGGTTATCTTATAAATAGGTAGTTTGAGTTTGATACCACTTACATACTTGTACTAAGTATGGGTATACGGGTGTGTGTCGGCTCCGACTAGTTATATGGATATAGTTATTTAGTCAAGATGAGATCCATTGCCCTAAGTAAATGGGGATAAAATCCTATGCCTATCTAAATTATTCTTGATAAATGAAATTCCTAGTCAAGACAGATAGATTAAATCAGAAAAGAATTTCTAATTGAAAAGTCTTATTAATCAAAAATTAGAATTAATATGAGGACATGTGATTCTAGGCAATTGAAGTTTGATATAAACCATGACCCTAGCTAGAATTAAGATAATGCAACTGAGAGATTTTAGTACGTGGTATGTATGATCAAGGATCAATATTAAGAGATGAATTTATTCATCACTAGTTAGGTAGTCATGGTACACTATGCTAGGTGTCAACCATGATTTATAAAAACTAAAAGTGAAAAGGGAATTTCATTTTAAGTTTGGAAAGAGTTTCAATAATATTAAAAGAGTTAATATTATTCTCTTTGTTAATTAGTAATGAAACTAAGAAGTCATACACATAAGAATAATATGATCAAGGCATAATTAATTTGATTAATTAATTAAATAGTTTAATTAATTAATTAAATTAATGAATTTATTTTGTAATTAGATTGCAAAGTCTCTAGTATGACTTGAAACTAAATTCAACAATAGAAGATTTTAAGCTAATATTTAAAGTGTATAAGCTTGATTAATTAATTAAAAGGGTTTAGTTAATTAATAAGTTAGAAGAATTTATTTGACTATTATGGCTTGAAAAGCCATGGCAGAAAGTTGGAAAAATGGCTTATTAAAGATGTCATAACACTTTAGGGATATGAAAATCTCTAAAGTGTTATGGCTTGATGAAATCCCTAATTAATACAAACCTGACAAGTGGCACAATCAAAAGTTGAAAACACATCTAATTGGTGAATTAGATGTTAACACTTGTAAAGTTAGTAATGATTAGTGGTCTTCTACTAATTAACTTTAGAGAATTAAAATCTTTAAATGTTAGATATTAGAAGACAACTTGAGGGATATGGAAATCCCTAAAGTGGAATAAGCCATTTGCTTTTGCTAAAATCCCTAAATGTTAAGGATTACTTTATATTTTTGGGTTATGGGAATCCCTAAAGTATAAAAAGACCAAGTCTTCCTTTTGGAAGAAAACTTTAGAGATTTAACTTTCTTTTTCCTTCATTTTCTCTTAAGCCAAATGCTTTCTTTTTTCCTTTTTGTGTTTAATTCAAGAGAAATTAGAAGTTGTTACTCTTGAATTAAAGCCAGAGAAATTGTTTCTCTACTCTTTCATAAGGTTAAAACAAAAGAAACTTAAATTCTCTTCTTGTACAAGTTATTGGCCAAATCAAAAGAGGGAGCACAAAAGGGAATTTTGTACAAAGTTAAAGCTTTAATCAAGTTGTTTGTGTGGACGGACTAAAGGACCAACATTTGGAAGTCTTTGCTTCCTCGATTTGGTGTTAAAATTGATTTTGCACCTATTCAGATAAAATCCCTAAAACTTTAATATTTGATATAGTTTTAGTTTCTTAATGACAAATAGGCTAATAGCAATTGAGTTACAAGAGTTGTAAAAAAAAAATTGTGACTTTTGCAATATCAAATCAAGTTACATGAGATGCATGAAAAACTTAAGGATTAAAATTTGAAATTGCTATTTTTGCATCCTTGATGGTGTTTTCCTTTCAAATTCCACATATTTTCTTCCATTCCTCAACATTTCTTTTGGATTAGAGGAGACTTCCAATTGTTTTCAGAGCTAATTGTATACCTTTGTACTTTTTGGCTATTTCCTTACCAACAGCTTCAAAGTTTGAATGTGATGAATTGGAAATTTCATCATGAAATGCATATGTTGTAAGCGTGGACCAATACTCATTATCTCTTAATTTCTCTAAATGATGAATTAGATCAAAGGCTTGACTTTGTGGACAAAAATTTATGTACAAAAATGTAAAATTGAGGCTAATTTAGCAAATTTCAAGTGCTTTTTAGATGTGCAATATCTATTTAGCCCTTTATTAAATTTTCACATTTGAATTTCAAAATTTGCAACTTCTCTCTCTTTTATTATTGGCCATATAATTAAATACCACCAATTCTCTAACCTATCATCTTTCACTAATTATTCAACTAATTAGATATTATCCCACCATCCCTTTAACCCATTAGAGCCCACCATCCCTTTAACCTATCAGAGCCCACCATTACTTTAACCAATAATGACCCATCTTAATCTCTAACTCCATAACCCTTTTCAAGTAAGAGACTCCATAACTCATCTTAAACATCTTCTTCGTATATCCATTTCCCTTTTTTTTTCCAAATTAAATTCATATTTTTAATCTCATACACCCTTCAAGCTCTACAACAATGACAGGTGATTTGATTTTCACAAAAGGGAAAAAAGAAAAGAAAAGAAAAGAAAATGTTAAGTTGCTCCAAAACCGAACTAGAGTAAATTGAAGAATTCAAAAATCAAAATTGAACCGAATTGAATTTCTAAATTAAATCGGTTCGATCGATTATTTTGGTCTAAACCTAATAATGATCTCCCTTATCTAATTGATTAATTAATTATGATGTAATTGATCTTAGTTACTTGATTTATTATCTAATTAACTATGATCTACTTGATTAATTAATAAAATACTCAATAGTACTTGATTATGATATAATTAATCATAATTACTTGATTTATGATGTAATTGAACATAATTACTTGATTTATGATCTAATTAAGTAATTGATAAAATATTTGATAGTATGTGATTAAGATATAATTTACCATAGTTACTTGATTTATGATCTAATTAATTATGATCTATTTGATTAATTAATAAAATACCCGATAATACTTGATTATGATATAATTGATCGTAGTTACTTGATTTATAATCTAATAAGTTATTATTTACTTGATTATTTGATAAAATATCTAACAGCACTTGATTGTAATCTAATTGATTATACTTACTTTATTTAAAATCTAATTAATTAATTTATTTAGTTGATTATGACATAATTGATCATAGTTACTTGATTTATTATCTTATTGACTAATATTACTTGATTAATTGATCTAATCGTTAATAGTTACTTGGTTAATTGATCTAATTTATTATGATCTAATTTATCATAGTTGCATGATTTATAATTTAATTGATTAAATGGTCCAATTTTCACAAGGAGGAAAAAAGGAAAAATATTATGTTATCTCAAATTGAACCGAATAAGCCAAAAAATTCAAAACTAAAAACTGAATTGCTATAAAAATCAAACTAAATTTCTAAATTAATTCAGATCGATTAGTCAATTATTTTGATCTGAACTGAATAATACTCACCCTTATCTAATTGATTAATCAATTATGATATAATTGATCATAGTTACTCAATTTATGATCTAATTGATTATGATCTACTTGATTAATTGATAAAATACCTGATAGAACTTGATTATGATTTAATTGTTAATAGTTATTTGATTAATCGATCTAATTGATTATAATATAATTAATCATAGTTACTTGATAAAATACTCGATAGTACTTAATTATGTAATTGATCATAACTACTTGATTTATGAACTACTTGATTAATTGATAAAACGTATGATAGTATTTGATTATAATCTAATTGATCATAATTACTTAATTTAAGATCTAATTGACTAATACTTACTTCATTAATTGATCTAATTGATTATGAGTTAATTGATTATAGTTACTTGAATTATGATCTAATTGACTAATAGTTATTTAATTAATTGATCTAATTGTTGATAATTATTTGATTAATTAATCTAATTGATTATTAACTAAATAATCATAGTTACATGATTTATGATTTAATTGATTAGGCAATTCCATTTTAACAAGAGGGAAGGAAAATATATATATATATATATATATATATATATATATACAAAACCAAACCAAATCAACTAAAAAATTAAACTAGACCGAATTTCTACAGAAACCAAACTGAATTTCTGAATTAATTCAGTTTGTTAAGTTATTTCGATCTAAAATGAATAATGCTCACCACTATCTAATTGATTAATTGATTATGATGTAGTTGATCATAATTACTTGATTTATGATCTAATTGACTATGATCTACTTAATTAATTGATAAAATAATCTAATTGTACTTGATTATGATGTGATTAATGATGATTACTTGATTTATGATATAATATTATGATCTATTTAATTAATTGATAAAATATTTGATAGTACTTGATTATGATATAATTTATTATAGTTACTTAATTTATTATCCAATTGATTATGATCTACTCTTAATTATTGAATTGTAACACCCCTATTTGCATAGCCTAGTATATTTTACTGTTCCGGTGATCGGTGTCGGTCCGGACAGTTAAGGGGATTAGAACCACACTTAAGACAACTAGAGAAGTCATAAACACAAATAATTAGTAATGTCCAATTAGTTAAGTATAAACAAGAAAAACAGAACATAAGAAGTTAAACGAGCCGAGAGTCACAGTGATGGGTGACCTTCTCGGGAACGACTACGAAGTCGATTTAAACTCAAATTTCGAACCGTAAAATGTGACGCTGTGGTCCTTAGGACCCTTACGAATACAGTGGAAAAGAGAAAATCATGAAAAAGAATTGTTAAGCCAGTCAAATAATTAAGTCAGGGAGCCGAAAGAAATATTGAATTATTTGCAAACCGGGTTAAACCGGCGAGGAGCAATTTGGTCAATTGACCCCGAGAGCTGACTCCTAAACTAACTGTCAAATAAAATCGGAAAAAAAAATTTTGAAATCGAGAATTAAATTAAAGAACTAATAGAAAAAAAAAAGAGAAAATGAAAAAGTTAAAAAGGTGTAGGAAGATGACATCATGCATGATATCATGCATACTGCCAAAAGTCATAATTAATATAATTAATTAAATTGGAATTTATGGTCTTCCTAAAGACAAAATACTTAAAAGAAAAGAAAAAGGAAAAAAAATTTAATTACTTCTCCTCCATTCCCGTCAACCCTTTCTCTCTCATTTCTCTCATTTCCTTTCCACCACTAACACCCATCTCAAGCTTTCAAAAGCTTGATTTTATTTTATAAACTCTCTAACTCCTTTACGTAAATCTTGTTCTTGGACTTTGACAAGCATCTTGACAACAAAAAGAAGAGGAAAGAAAGAAGATTTGAAGAGGGAGAAATTCAACAAAAGAGGTTAGTGGTTAGTTTTTAATATAATGTTTAAATTCATAATTAAGTAGTTGAATTACACTAGAAATTGTGGAAAAATGAAATGAAATAAATTACTGAAGGACCAAACCTAAATTTTAGTCAACTAGGGTTTGAGGATGTGTATGCATGAACTTGGTGAATTTAAAGGTGTATGTGAGCTTATTGGTGTTGAATGATCATGATTAAATGTTTTGAATTAGTTAAATGCAACAGGTTAGTAAGTTAGGGTTTTGGGACACTTAGGGTTAGAGACAAAAAATGTGAAAAACTTGTAAATGGTATATATGACCTAATGTGAAGTGAAAAATGGTCATTTGTGACCAAATGAGGTGTGTTAGAAGTGTTGGAATTAAAAGCCAATTCGGATTGGATAAGGTCATGTGCTGGCAGCATGACCGAAATTCCCTTTAAGGGACCAAAAATGAAATTTTACAAATCCAATGGATATGGGACCAATTGGGGATGAAATAAGGCACTAAATGACACAATTTTCATTTAGGAAGCCTGCCCAAAAAGTGACTAAAACCTAGTGAACAAAGTGACCGAAGTTGAGAAATCGCAGTCGCCATCAAGATAAACCGACCAAATGAACAGTGTTTGTTCATTTGGTCATAACTCAAGCTAGGAAGGTCTAAATGACCTGAAATTTTACCAGTGGTTAGATGAGATATAGACCTAAAACTTTCATGAGAACACCAACCCAAATTATGCCATTAACCCAATCAAATTACTGAGCAAAATTGGTGACCTGAATCTGCAGAACTGCAGATTGCCATTTGAACAATAAAGTTTTAATGGCTATAAATCTCTCTAGAAAACTTCGATTTAGGCGATTTTTAAACCGATGGAAACCTAAGACATAGTAGAATATTTCATATGAAGAAAATTAGACCAAATTATGGACCTAACTTTATCAAATTACTGAATGAAGTTGGATCAACAAATCTGCAGAACCAAAATTCTGCAGCATGAACAATAAACGTAATTTGCTTATAACTTGAGCTACAAAACTCCAATTGGAGTGATTCAAAAAGGAGAATAAACTTAACACAATAAGGAACATTTTCTATGAAGAAAGTTTTTCCAAATTCTAACAGTAAACTGACTAATGAAACAGTACAATTAGGGACACCAAAATTAAAAATTTGGCAATTTTGCCTAAAAGACCTAAGTTTTGAGAAAGTGACCAAAACCAACAAGTTTGGTGACCAAAATGTGGTATGTGAGTGATGTTGGAGTTCCCATACCTATTAAGCCTTAGAAAGTCAATAATTTGACTTGAATAGTGCAATGAATAGTAACTCGAAACACAAAATTTCAAGAACGTCGAATTTAGCACGTTAGAGCTAGGTAAAAGTGAAGTTAAATTTATTATTGGATTTATGCTAAGTTATGGTTCTGAAACACTGTGAAATTGTGTGTTTCAGTGGAAAAGAATACCGAGACAGAACCCGAGGAGTCGAGTCAAGGCCACCAGGCGACTCGTTTGAGGTTTGTGCACAATGTATACTTTTTATAATTATCTTCTGCATACTGTTTTGAGTAATGTGAAATATTGAATTATGGCATTCTTATGATTTTTGATTTAAATTGTGAAAGTTATTGTGTATATTTGAAATGACAATGTTTAACAAATTGTTAAGATAAGTTTTGAAACCACAGTGTCATGACCATATATTTGAACACCTCACTAGCACGACTAGTGGGGGTAATTGGTTTTGAATTTTGATTCCTTCTCTGGAGAAGTATTGAGGTGTGCCAGTAGAAGAGGATGTGAATGGACATCCATATATTTGAGCTAGCTAGCCTTGTGATGTGATTTCTCTTTAGCCTCTGGCTATTGAGATTCTATTTGTTTCGAATGGCATGATCTAACTGTGGGTTTTATAAAATGTGATTTGATATTTCAAAATGAAATTGTTTGGGATTAAAACCTCATAAATTATGTTTTGTGTTTAACTCGCATGCTCAGTTCAAATTTTGAATAAATGTGATTAAAGTTTTGCATAAAGATTATTTTAGTATGTTGTGCACCACTGAGTCATAGTACTCAGCAATAGCTTTTATTGCTGTCGCAGATACAGAGACTAGAAGAGCGTGATGAGTGCTAAGGATTAAAGATCATTCTGCTTGAAGTTATCGGGTATAATTTATACCTTAATTGTAAATATTTCTTTTGATGTATATATTGCACATAAATGTATGGACATGTAAAAATGAGTCTTGAGCAGTTTGTATAAAATTTGTATAAAGTTGTAATATATATTGTAGTTTGAAATTCTCTTAATGTAAATTTTGTAATGATGTATCTAAATTGTTTTGTTTCTAATGAATTATGAATGGAACTATTTTATTTAATTTGAATGAAATGGATTGCTAGTATTTTGATGATCATTGGATAGTGGATTTGAAATTTGAAAGTTGATAAATGTGTTGAGAAATTGATTGAGATTGAGTATGAAATTGAAGCAGTTGTTGAGGAAAATTTTTAGAAGTGCTTTTTACAGGTATTTGAAGAACTGTTTTCTCAAAATACAGAGGGAACTCTATCAAAATTTTTATAAAATTTGCGTAAAAATAAAATGGGTCAAAAATATTAACTAGTTTTAATTTTAACTAAATGTTTTAAGTACTTATTAGAAAATGCTCACCACTTATCAAAAGTAAGAAAATTGTTTTAAAATCCCTTGTAGGGTACTTAATGAATTATGGTAGGTGAAGTTCGGTAGTTCATTAGGTATTCTACGGGATCATGTTATGCCTTACAGAGAGTAAAGTGTGACTTGATTTATGATTTAATTAATTGTGCTTTACTTGATTAATGGATAAAATAGCCGGTAGTAATTGACTATGATATAATTGATCATAATTACTTGATTTATAACATAATTGATTGTTATCTATTTTATTAATTGATAAAATTACTAATAGTACCTAATTATGATGTAAATAATCATAGTTACTTGATTCATAATTTAATTGATTATGATCTACTTGATTAATTGATAAAATAACCCAATTATACTTGATTAATTGATAAAATTACTCAATTATACTTGATTAGGATGTAATTGAACATGGCTACTGATTTATAATCTAATTTATTATGATCTACTTGATTAATTGATAAAATATTTGATATTACTTGATTATGATATAATTGATCATAGTTACTTGATTTATGATCAACTTGATTAATTGATAAAATACACTATTATACTCGAGTATAATGTAATTGATAATATTTATATGATTTATATTCTAATTGATTCTGATCTACTTGATTAATTGATAAAATATCTGATAGTACTTGATTATAATGTAATTGATCATGATTACTTAATTTATGATTTAATTGATTATGATCTACTTGATTAATTGATAAAATACCCGATATACTTGATTATGATATAATTAATCATAGTTACTTGATTATGATCTAATTGATCATAATTTGTCACACCTTACCCCTCTGTAAGGCATAACATGATCCCGTAGAATACCTAATGAACTACGGAACTTCACCTACCGATAACTCATTAGGTACCCTATAAGAGATTTTAAAACAATTTTCTTATTTTTGACAAGTGGTGAGCATTTTCTAGTAAGTACTCAAAACATTTAGTTAAAATTAAAACTAGTCAATATTTTTGGTCCATTTTAGTTTTCCGCAAATTCTATAAAAATTTTGACAGAGTTTCCTCTGTATTTTGAGAAAACCGTTCTTCAAATACCTGTAAAAAGCACTTCTAAAATTTTTCTCAACCACTACTTCAATTTCATACTCACTTCCAATCAATTTCTCAACTTTCAAATTTCAAATCCACTATCAATGACCATCAAAATATTAGCAATCCATTTCATTCAAATTAAATAAAATAGTTGTACTCATTTTTCATTAGAGACAAAATAATTTATATACATTCTTACAAATTTTACATCAAAAGAAATACAACTAAACTTTATTACAAATTTCATATAAATTTTTGTACAAGCTGCTCAAAACCCATTTACATGTCCATACATTTGTGTGCAATATATACATCAAAAGAAATATTTACAGTTAGGGTATAAATTATACCCGAAGACTTCAAGCTGATGACTCCTCACACCTCGGCTCGATCTGCTCCTCTAGTCTCTCAGACCTGCGGCAAAGAATAAAGCTATCACGAGTACTAGGACTCAGTGGTACACAACATACTAAAATAATTTTTATGCAAAATATAAATCACATTTATTCCAAAATTTTGACTAAACATGAACATTAAACACAAAACATGAATTATGAGATGTTAATGCAAACCAAGTTCATTTCGAAGTATCAAAACACGTTTCATAAATCCCACAGTTAAATCATGCCATTCGAAACAAATAGAATCTCAATAGCCAGAGGCTAAAGAGAAATCACATCACAAGGCTAGCTAGCTCAAATATATGGATATCCATTCACATCCTCTTCTACTGGCACACCTCAACACTTCTCCAGAGAAGGAATGAAAATTCGAAACTAATTACCCCCACTAGTCGTGCTAGTGAGGTGTTCAAATATATGGTCATGACACTGTGGTTTCAAAACTTATCTTAACAATTTGTTAAACATTGTCATTTCAAATATACACAATAACTTCCAACAATTTAAGTCAAAACTTCATAACTAATGTCACAAATAAATTCTCAACAATTCAAAGCAAATGTAAAATACATATTTCATTCACTTTATCAACACATTTTAAAGCATAGTGATGTTGTGCACAAACCTCAAGCGAGTCGTCCCTTAGCCTCGACTCGGTTCCTCGGGTTCCTTCCTGATATTCTTTTCAACTGAAACACACAATTTTACAATGTTTTAGTACTAGAACTTAACACAATTCCAAAATAAATTTAGCTTCACATTTATCTAGCCCTAACGTGTTAAATACGACGTTCTCGAAATTTTGTGTTTCGGGTTACTATTCACTACACTATTCAAGTCAAATAGTTGACTTTCTATGGCTTAATAGGTATGGGAACTCCAACTTCACCCACATACCACATTTTGGTCATTAAACTTGTTGATTTTAGTTATTTTCTCAAAGCTTAGGTCATTTTGGCAAAATTGCCAATTTTTGGTTTTGGTGCTCTGAAGTTGCACTGTTCTATTGGTCAATCTACTGTTGGAATTTGGCAAAACTTCCTTCATAGAAAATGTTCCTTATTGTCTTAAGTGTATTCTCATTTTTGGATCACCCCAATCGGAGTTTTGTAGCTCAAGTTATAGCCAAAATACAATTACTGTTCACGTGCACTGTTTATGCTGAGATTTTGGTTCTGGCAGATTTTTGGTCCAACTTTGTTCAGTAATTTGATCAAGTTAAGTTCATAATTTGGTCTAACTTTCTTCATATGAAATGTTCTACTATGTCTTAGGTTTCCATCGGTTCAAGAATCACCTAAATCCGAGTTTCCTAGAGAGAGTTATAGCCCTTCAAACATTACTGCTCAAATGGAATTCTGCAGAATCGCAGGTACAGTAACACAACTTTGCTCAATAATTTGAATAGGTTAATGGCATAATTTGGGGTGGTATTCTTCATGAAAGTTTTAGATCTATATCTTATCTAATTTCTGGTAAAATTTCAGGTCAATTTGACCTGTCTAGCTCGAATTATGACCAAATGAACAGTTACTGTTCATTTGGTCAGTTTGGTGCAGTGGCAGCCTGCTCTCATTTCACTTTGGTCAATTGTTGCACTAAGTTTTGGTCAGTTTTTGGGCATGGTTCCTTAATGAAAATTGTGCCCTTTTTTGTCTATTTTCATCCCCAATTGGTGGCATATCAATTGGGCTTGTAAAATTCCCGTTTTGGTCCTTCAAAGTAGGTTTGGTCATGCTGCCAGCAGCATGACCATTGGACCTACGAATTTGGTTTTCATTTTCACAATTTCCACACATCTCTTTTGGTCATTATTGACCATTTTTCATCTCACAATAGACCAAAATCATCATTTAAACATTTCTCCAAAATTTGGTTCACAACCCTAGCATTCAAACCCTAACTCATACATTTCATGCAATTAACTACATCTAATGGTTTTAATGCTAATCATTCAACTAAGTATGGTTCCTAAACTCATTCAAACCCATTAAATTCATGCAATTCATACTCCCTTAGGCTGGCTGAAAATTCACTAATAGTCCTTCCCCCATATTTTCACTTCATTTAATGAATTCTAAGCTCATTTTAAGTAATAAGCATGCACTTAAAATAGAAATTGAAGGTTAGAATACCAATCTTAGGTGAAGCCTTTGATCTTCACTTTTTGTTCCAACTTCACACTTTTTCTTTCCTCTATTCTTCCTTTCTATACTCTTCAAGATGCAAGGATGAAGTTTTTAGGTGGGAGTTATGTTGATTGGGTAAAGAAAATTAAGCTTAATGTAAGCTTAAGGAAAGATTTTTCATGGGAGCTTATAGAGGAGATGGGGCGGCAAACAAGGGAGAAGAAGAAGACTTTTCTATATATTTTTTTTGTTTTATTTTCTTTAATCTTATCCCCTTTTGAACACCCAAAAATCCCAATTTAATAAAATAAGTTAATTAATCTTTTATGACATCATTCATGATGTCATCACCTTTGATTTTTCTAACTTCTTTCTTTTTTTTTTCTATTTATTTTTTTCTATTAGTTCTTTAATTTAATTCTCGATTCTGAAATTTTCTTTTCTCTGTTTTTATTTGATGATTAGGTCGAGTCACTCTCGGGTCAATTGACCAAATTGCCCCTCACGGCTCATCCGGTTTGTAAATAATCCAATATTTCTTCCGGCTCCCTGACCTAATTATTTGACTGGCTTAACAGTTCTTTTTCGTGATTTTCTCTTTTCCACTGTGTTCATAAGGGTCCTAAGGACCGCAGCGTCACTTTTACAAATCGAAATTTGAGTTTAAAATGACTTCGCAGTCGTTCCCGAGGAGGTCACTCATCGCTGTGACTCTCAGCTCGTTTAACCCCTTATGTTCTGTTTTTCTTATTTATAGTTAACTAATTAAACATTACTAATTATTTGTGTTTATGACTTCTCAAGTTGTCTTAAGTGTGGTTCTAATCCCCTTAATTGTCCGGACCGACACCGGTCACCGGAATAGTGAAATATACCAGGCTATACCAATAGGGGTGTTACATAATTTTCCTAATTTATTATTTAATTGATTATGATCTTTAATTGATAAAATACCCAATAGTACTTGATTATGATCTAATTGATTATAATTACTTGATTTAAGATCTAATTGATTAATAGTTACTTGATTAATTAATCTAATTGATTATGATGTAATCAATCATAGTTACTTGATTAATTAATCTAATAGTTACTAGATTAATTAATCTAATTTTTTTATTTAATTGATCATAGTTATTTGATTTATGATCTAATTAGTTCACCAGTTACTCAGCCGATTTGGACAAGTAGACTCTGGTTTGTTGAATAAATGGCTTGAGACTTGAATATTATAGATTAACTTAGTTCAATCAGTCCTGTTCGATCCAATTCTAACAACATTGTGTGAAATTAATTATGATTGGTTGAATTATTAGTGTGGTTAGATATGATTGATTGAATTTTTGATGGGTTGTGATTGGTTTAGACATTAGTGGGATATATTAATTAGTTAAAGATTAGTGATATGAGATTGGTTAAGAGATTGGTGAGAACTAATTAGTTGAAGATTTGGTGGTATATAATTTTTTAAGAGATTTGTAGTAGTTTATTTGATTGGTCAAAGAAAATGAGGGTAATAATTGGTTTGATTTTTGAGGGAAATGGTTTAGAGGGAAAACAAATCAATTTAGAATCTAAATGGTATGAGGGTAAAGAAGATATTTTGCCTCCTTTGTACATTTTTTTTAACAATTTTTTGTACACAATCATTTTTCCTTAGATCAATGTCCATCTAGTTGTTTTGCATAGCTAATGCTACACTTTCAATGCAAGTTGCAACAATGGTCCTAGTTCCTCGTGCGCCCACCTTCAAAGGTTTTAGTAAACTTTCCCATTTAGCATAATTATCATTCTAGGTAGGGATGGCAATGAGTTGGTATTATCGATATCATGTAACACCCCTATACTAAGCAGACTATACATTCTACCGTTCTGGTAACTAGTGTCTGCCTGGACAGTCAGAATGTCTAGAACTATATTGGTGACACCTAGAAAAGCCATAAATAAAAATTAATAGAAATTATATGAAGGTGAAATGGAAATAAAGAAAACAAAGCATAATGGGTTAAATAACCCAAGGTCACAGAGATGGGTGACTGTATCGGGAAGTGACTGCGAGATCAGTTACTGCCCTAATTTCGTGTGGGACACTGTAACACCCCAGGCCTAAGAATTATTGTGAAGCTAGTGGAAATGTGAAAACCACAGAAAAGAATAGAAAACCAGCTCAAAAAATTGAACCAGAGTTCCAAAAGCAATTTAATGCTATTGAAAAAACGGATCAGACTGGTAATGGGCAATTTGGTCAATTCACCCATAGAGGTGACTCATGGCCTAAATATCCATTAAAATGTAGGAAATTAAATTTATGAAAAGTAATTAAAACATAAAGAGGTGTAGGAAAGGGAAAGAAAAGAAATTGGAATAAATAAATTATGACCTCATCATGCTTGAGTAAGCATGACACAAATACTAATTTTAATTTCTAATTTTTTTATTTATGGGATAATTACTTACATAAGAGACAAATGAAAAAAAAAATTTAAAACCTCATCTTCTTCAAAACTCTTACCGTCCACCACTTTCTCTTCCTCTCCCTCTTACTTCCTCCATTAAAGCTCATTTTGAGCGTGAATAACCATCAAATTTAGCCATAAATTTCCTAGTCCCGTTAATTAAAACTTCGTTTTGAGTCTTGAAGAGAAGATTGGGAGCAGGAAGAGTGGAAAATATTGAAGGAAATGAGAGATTAAAGAATTGTCAAATTGAGGTAAGTGATCTCTAAGTCTTCTTTCTTCTTTTATCTTTGGTCAGCCATGAGGGGTTAGGATTTTGGGTGCTTTGGCCTAATTGAATATGAACTCTAATATTGGTGAAGTTATATATATGTTTAGGGTATTGAAATTGCATGAATTGTGAAAATTGGAAATTAGGGTTCTTGATGAATTAGGGTTTTGGTAGTAATTGGGGATTTTGGTGAATTGATGCCCAATTGACATAATTGTTGCTTAAATTAGTCAATTGGTTTGTTTAGGAGTGTGATTGAATGCATGGAATGAATTGAAGTGTGAAGATGGTAAAGTCCAATTCTGATAGCTTGACCTCGATCCACTCAAATGGCTATAATTGAATTCTGTTGCTCCAATTGGTGTAAGGACAATTGAAGATGAAAATTAAGTTAGTGTAAAATTTTTATGCAGAAACCTTGCCCTAAAACCGACCACAAGTTAGTGTAAAATTTGGTTAAATCCGGATTTGGTACCCTATTACTGGGCAAAACTGACCATATGAACAGTACATGTTCAAATAGTTATAACTTTGTGTATAGAGGTCCAAATGACCTGATTTTTGAACCATTGGAAAGATATGACATAGTAGAACAACTTTTATGAAGAACACAATCCCAAATCGTCACACCTTACCCCTCTGTAAGGCATAACATGATCCCGTAGAATACCTAATGAACTACCAAACTTCACCTACCGATAACTCATTAAGTACCCCACAAGGAATTTTAAACAATTTTCTTACTTTTGATAAGTGGTGAGCATTTTCTAATAGGTATTTAAAACATATGATTAAAAGTAAATCTAATTAATATTTTTGGTCCATTTTAGTTTTCCGCAAATTTTATAAAAATTTTGACAGAGTTCTGTCTGTATTTTGAGAAACCAGTTCTTCAAATACCTGTAAAAAGCACTTTTAAAAATTTTTCTCAACCACTACTTCAAATTTCACAATCAAACTCTATCAATTTCAACAATTCCACAATCATTTCAATCAATTTCTCAAGTTCAAAATTCAATCATCCTCAGCATATTAGCAATACATTTCATTTAAATTAAATAAAATAGTTGTACTCATATTTCATTAGAGACAACACAATTTATGTACATTCTTACAAAAATTTACATCAAAAGAAATACAAACTAAACTTTATTACAAACTTCATACAAATTTTTGTACAAGCTGCTCAAGACCTATTTGCACGTCTATACATTTATATGCAATACATACATGAAAAGAAATATTTACAATTAGGGTATAAATTATACCCGATGACTTTAAGCTGATAGCTCTTCACACCTCAGCAGCTCAGTCTGCTGCTCCTCTAGTCTCTGTATCTGCGACAGCAATAGAAGCCATTGCTAAGTACTAGGACTCAGTGGTGCACAACATACTAAAATAATCTTTATGCAAAAATAAAATCACATTTATTCAAAAATTTGACTAAACATGAGCATTAAACACAAAATATGAATTATGAGATTTTAATGCAAACCACGTTCATTTCAAAGTATCAAAACACATTTCATAAAACCCACAGTTAAATCATGCCATTCGAAACAAATATAATCTCAATAGCCAGAGGCTAAGGAGAAATCACATCATAAGGCTAGCTAGCTCAAATATATGGATATCCATTCAAATTCCTCTTCTACTGGCACCCCTCAACACTTCATCCAGAGAAGGAATCAAAATTTAAAACTAATTACCCCCACTAGTCGTGCTAGTGAGGTGTTCAAATATATGGTCATGACACTGTGGTTTCAAAACTTATCTTAACAATTTACTAAATATTGCCAATTCAAATATACACAATAACTTTCACAATTTAAATCAAACATCATAAGAATGGCATAATTCAATATTTCACATTGTTCAAAACAGTATGCAGAAGATAATTATAAAAAGTATACGTTGTGCACAAACCTCAAGCGAGTCGCCTCTTGGCCTTGACTCGGTTCCTCGGGTTTTTTCTCGGTATTCTTTTCAACTGAAACACACAATTTTACAATGTTCCAGTACTAAAACTTAAAATAAATCCCAAAATAAATTTAGCTTCACATTTACCTAGTTCTAACGTATTAAATTCGACGTTCTCGAAATTTTTGTGTTTCGGGTTACTATTCACTACACTATTCAAGTCAAATAGTTGACTTTCTAAGGCTTAATAGGTATGAGAACTCCAACTTCACCCACATACCACATTTTGTCACTAAACTTGTTGGTTTTGATTGTTTACTCAAATCCTAAGTCTTTTAGGTAAATTTGGTAAATTTCAGTTTTGGAGTCCTAAGTTGCACTGTTCCATTGGTCACTTTATTGTTGGAATTTGGCAAAACTTTCTTCATAGAAAATGTTCTCCATTGTCTTAAGTTTATTCTCCTTTTTGAATCACTCCAATTGGAGTTTTGTAGCTCAAGTTATAGCCAAAATACTGTTCGTTCACGCAATCGCTCATGCCGCAATTTTGGTTCTCGCGATTTTTATCCAACTTCATTCAATAATTTGATCAAGTTAAGTTCGTAATTTGGTCTAATTTCCTTCATACGAAATGTTCTACTATGTCTTAGGTTTCCATCGGTTTAGGTTCACCTAAATCGGAGTTTTCTAGAGAGAGTTATAGCCATTGAAACTTTACTGTTCAAATGGCAATCCTGCAGTTTTGCAGGTTCAGTAACTCAACTTTGCTCAATAATTTGATTAGATTAATGGCATAATTTGGGTTTATGTTCTTCATGAAAGTTTTAGATCTATATCTAATCTAATTACTGGTAAAATTTCAGGTCATTTTGACCTTCCTAGCTCGAGTTATGACCAAATGAACAATTACTGTTTATTTGGTCAATTTGTGCAAGTGATCGCTCTTAACCAACTTTGCTCAATTGGTTCACTAGGTTTTGGTCAGTTTTTGGGCATGGTTCCTTAATGAAAATTGTGTCATTTTATGTCTATTTTCATCCCCAATTGGTGGCATATCAATTAGACTTGTAAAATTTCCGTTTTGGTCCTTCAAAGTTGGCTTGGTCTATGAATTTGACTTCCATTCTAACAATTCCCACAAATCTCCTTTGGTCATTATTGACCATTTTTCTCTTCACAATAGGTCAAAAATGCCATTTACTCTTTTTTCCAAATTTTGTCTCAAAACCCTAGGCCTCCAAACCCTAATCACACTAAAATGTTGCATTTATTCACATTTATGCATTTCCAACTTACTGCCATTCTCATGCAAGTTTACTAACACATTTAAATCCATCAAACCATACAAAATCATACTCCCCTTCAACAGGCCAAAATTTCAGTTTGGTTCTCCCCCCATATTTTTATTTCATTTTAAGTTTATTTACAAGCTCTTGATGCCATAGAAACACTAATTAAACAAAAAAAAAAATTAAAGTTTATATTGCTAACCTTGAGCAGAATTTTCTTCCTCCTTTTCTTCAAATTTTTCTTCTTTCTTTTCTTTGAATCCTCTTTCCTAGTTGCCCAAACAAAGTCTAGTTATGGTAGGACAATTTTCTATGGTTGGATTTTAGTTCTTCAAGCTCAAAAATGAGCTTTAATGGTGATTTAAATGAGGGAGAGGGTGAGGGAGAGAGAGTGACGTTTTGAAAAAGAAGAAAACTTGTGTTTTATTTTTTTTTCTTTTCTTTCTTTTTATCTATTTTGCTTATGGAAGATCACAAAATCTAATTTAATTAATAAATTAATTAATTTATTTATGGCATCATGCATGAGGTCATGCATGATGTCATCACCTTTTTACTTTTTCATTTTCCTCTCTCTTTTTTTTTATTTTTATTTTTCTATTAGTTCTTTAATTTAATTCTCGATTCCAAAATTTTCTTTTCTCCGTTTTTATTTGACATTAGTTCGTGTCACTCTGGGTCAATTGACCAAATTGCCCCTCGGTTCATCCCGTTTGCAATTAATTCCATATTTCTTCCGCTCCTCGACCTAATTATTTGACCGCTTAACAGTTCTTTTTGTGATTTTCTCTTTTCCATCGTGTTCATAAGGGTCCTAAGGACCGCAGTCACTTTTACGGTTGAAATTTGAGTTTAAAACGACTTGCGATGCTTCTGAGAAGGTCACCCATCGCTGTGACTCTCGGCTCGTTTAACTTCTTATGTTCTGTTTTTCTTATTTATACTTAACTACTTGAACATTACTAATTATTTGTGTTTATGGTTTATCTAATTGTCTTAAGTATGGTTTTAATCCCCTTAATTGTCCGGACCGACACCGGTCACCGGAGCAGTGAAATATACCAGGCTATACAAATAGGGGTGTTACAATTCTCCCCCCCTTAAATAAATTTCGTCTCGAAATTTTACCTGGTATCAATCTCTGAACAGCTGTGGGTGTTGTCTTCTCATGTCCTCTTCTCGTTCCCAAGTAGCCTCCTGGCCCGAATGATGGTTCCACAGCACTTTTACCAATGGTATCTGCTTGTTTCGTAGCTGCTTCACCTCATAAGCCAGAATCTCTATGGGTTCTTCTTCATATGTGAGGTCTGGATTTACTTCAATTTCCTCTACTGGTAGTACATGAGATGGGTCTGATCGATACCTCCTCAACATTGACACATGGAAGACATTATATATCTTTTCCAACTCTGGAGGTAGTGCCAACCGATATGCCAAAGGACCCACTCTTTCTAGAACCTCATATGGCTCAATGAAACGAGGACTCAGTTTCCCCTTTCTGCCGAATCTCATAATTCTCTTCCAAGGAGAAACCTTGAGGAATACTTTCTCACCGACTGCATATTCAATATCCCTTCTTTTCAAATCAATATAGGACTTCTGACGATCCGATGCAGTCTTAAGTCGATCTCGGATCACCCTGATCTTCTCCTCAGTTTGCTGAACAATTTCGGGTCCAATCATCTTTCTTTCACTCACGTCATCCCAACACAATAAGGTTCTACATTTTCTGCCATACAAAGCTTCATATGGAGGCATTCCAATGCTTGATTGGTAGCTGTTGTTGTAAGCAAACTTAATCAAAGGCAAGTGTGTATCCCAACTACCCTCAAACTCAATCACACAAGCCCGTAGCATGTCCTCCAAAATCTGAATTACCCTCTCAGACTGGCCATCTGTCTGTGGATGGAATGCAGTACTGAAGTTTAATCTAGTTCCTAGGATTCTCTGAAGACTACCCCAGAATCTAGAAGTGAACCTAGGATCTCTGTCTGACACGATGGATACTAGCACTCCATGCAGTTTCACAATCTCATCAATGTACAACTTGGCCAATCTTTCTAAACTGTAGTCCATCCGAACTGGCAGAAAATGAGCAGACTTGGTCAGTCTGTCAACAATGACCCAAACCGCATCATGACTCTTCTGTGTCCTCGGAAGTCCCATCACAAAATCCATCGTTATTCTTTCCCATTTCCATTCTGGTACTGGTAGTGGATGTAACAACCCAGTGGGTACTTGATGTTCTGCCTTTACTTGCTGACAAGTTAGGCATTTGGATACAAACTCTGCCACATTCCTTTTCATACCCATCCACCAGTACTGCTCCTTTAGCCCTCTATACATTTTTGTGCCACCAGGGTGCATGGCAAAAGGAGACTCATCTGCTTCCTTCAAAATGATTTGCCTCAAATCAATATTATTAGGAACACATATTCTGCCCTGGTGTAGCAGTATACCATCATCTCTGATTGAGAATTCTGGTTTCTTGCCCTGCCTAACTTCTTCCAACAGCTTCTGATACTTCTGATCATTCTGAGTAGCCATTCTAATCTGATCCATCAACACTGGCTGTACATGCCATGCAACTACTGTCTGCCCATCATCATTAATCTCTAAGCTGGCATGCAATGATCTCAACTCATGTACCAAAGACAAAGGAGTAACCCGTAGACTTGCCATAGTCTTGCGATTTAAGGCATCAGCCACAACATTAGCTTTCCTGGCTGATAGTCTATCAGACAATCATAGTCTTTTATCAACTCTAACCATCTCCTCTGTCTCAAATTCAACTCTTTCTGGGTGCCCAAATACTTCAAACTCTTATGATTTGTATAGATGTAACACTTTTCCCCATACAAATAGTGTCTCCAGATCTTAAAAGCAAACACAATAGCTGCAAGCTCCAAATCATGTGTTGGATAGTTCCTCTCATGCAGTTTTAGCTGGCGTGATGCATAGGCAATGACATTTCGATCTTGCATCAATACACAGCCTAACCCATTGTGAGAAGCATCACTATATACTGTATATTCTTTACCCGGAGTAGGTAGAGTCAGGACTGGAGCTTCAGTCAAACATCTCTTCAATTCATCAAAACTTTGCTGGCATTTGTCCATCCACTGAAATTTTACATCTTTTCTAAGCAGCTTGGTCAATGGAGATGCCAACATGGAGAATCCCTTTATAAATCTACGGTAGTATCTAGCTAAACCCAGAAAACTACGAATTTCTGTGACATTTCTGGGTGGCCTCCAATTAAGGACAACTTCAATCTTACTTGGATCTACCTTGATGCCCTCTTCTGATACTACATGCCCCAAGAAAGATATTTCTCTCAGCCAAAATTCACACTTCGATAATTTGGCATATAGCTGTTTCTCTCTCAAAGTCTGCAGTACAATCCGCAGATGTCTATCATGCTCTTCTGCATTCCTCGAATAGACCAATATATCATCTATGAATACCACAACAAACTAGTCGAGGTATGGTCTGAAGATAGTGTTCATCAGATCCATAAAAGCAGCCGGAGCATTAGTTAACCCGAATGGCATAACCAAAAACTCATAATGGCCATAGCGGGTTCTGAAGGCAGTTTTAGAAATACTCTGCTCTTTTACTTTCAGCTGATAATAACCTGATCTTAGGTCAATTTTGGAGAACACAGCTGCACCCCTCAACTGATCAAACAAGTCATCAATGCGGGGCAATGGATATCTGTTCTTTATAGTCACCTTATTCAACTGTCGATAATCAATACACAAGCGGAGAGTGCCATCCTTCTTCTTTACAAACAATACTGGCGCTCCCCAAGGCGACACACTAGGGCGGATAAAGCCCTTGTCAAGCAGTTCTTGCAACTGCACTTTCAACTCTTTCAATTCTGCAGGTGCCATTCTATATGGTGTTATGGAGATTGGGTCCACACCAGGCATAACATCAATCTCAAACTGCACCTCTCTTTCTGGAGGTAATCCTGGCAATTCATCAGAAAATACATCCGGAAAATCACATACCGTAGCGATGTCCCTCAGTGCTGGACTCCCCACTTGGGTGTCTATCACATGTGCCAAGTATGCTTCACACCCCTTTCTGATCATTCTTCTGGCTAGTGCAGCCGAAATGATGTTTGATGGCAGTAAATGCCTCTCCTCGTGTATTACCACATCACCGTACAAAGGGAGACCAAAAGTGACTGTCTTCAGTCTACAGTCAATCATGGCGCGATGCCTGGCTAACCAATCAATGCCCAGGATAATATCATACTCTCTAAAGGACATTTCAATCAAGTCTGATAGGAAAACATGTCCTTGGATCACCAAAGGACAGTCTCTATAAATTCTGTTGACCTGGACCTCTTGTCCTAATGGACTAGTTACTAGCACTTCAAAACCCATTTGCACACATGGAACAGCAAGTGAACTGACTATGCTAGCACTAACATATGAATGGGTTAAACCCGGATCAAACAATACAAATACTTCTTGATCAGAGATAGAGAATGTACCAGCTACCACATCAGAAGTCTCAGCCTCTTCTCGCTGTCTCATTGTGTAGATTCTAGTTGAAGCACTTCCTTGTCTGTTGACCAAGCGTGCCACTCGTTGCAAGCAGTGCCTCTACCTCTGCCTCTTCCTCTGCCAACTGACTGTGAACCTCTGGGAGTAGGGCTCTGGATAGATCCCTCGGCAGTAGTAGGAGCTGGACCATATCTTGAAGACGGAGCACTAGTGTAGTTTCTTGCTAAATGACCCTTGCCTCCACAGTTAAAGCAGGCTCCAGTGGCCCAATAACATTCCCCCCCATGAACCTTGCCACAAGTCTCACAGGGGCTGGCAGAATATGAACCCCGCCGATTCTTTGTCGGACCTAGGGGGTCTCTGTCCAGAAAATCTGCCTCTACCAAATCTTCCACCTCGACCCCTGCTGGGTCCACTAAACTTCTTTTTCTTTCTAGAGGTAGCACCAGAACTTGGCTCTATTGACTTTTCCCCTTTATCTTTTTCTGATTTCTCAGCTCTCTCTGATTTTTCTTTTATTGGGGTTACTTCTGATTCAATTCTCTCCAGCTCAAGTGCTTGAGACATGAGCTCTGAGAAGTTGCTGTGTCGAAATCCCACAACTTGCATCCTTATGCTAGGCTTCAAACTCATCTCAAATCTCTTGCACCTAGCCTTGCTGGTAGTAAGGAGACTCCCCGCATAGTGACTTAGGCGGGAGAACTCCCTCTCATACTCTGCCACTGATCGATTTCCTTGTTTCAGACTCAAAAATTCTTGTAGTTTCTGATCAACATATGCATCTGGGATGTATTTCTGTCTAAATTCTCTGATGAAGTCATCCCAGGTCAGCACTGGTGGTTCAGCCAAGCTGTGGGGGATGGTCTTCCACCAATCATACGCATCCCCTTGCAGTAGCGACACAGAATATTCAAACTTCAGCTCATCCGGCGGTCGGTTTCTTAAACACTCTGTCCATTCTTTCAAGCCATTGCTGCCTCTAAAGGGTCCAATGTAACCTTAAATTCTTCAGCCCCATACTTGATGGTTTATCATATTGTCCGGTGGAGGCAATGGTTGTGCCACAATTGGTTGGGGTGGAGCTTGAGCGAGCATACCCCGACCATTTATCAAACATCGCAGACCATCTGCTTGCGGGTGTGCGAGGAACTACGGCATTTGTGGGGCTGGTGCTGCTGACCCACTGACATTCTGCAAAGTTGGGGCTTCCCCTTGTGCCTAAGCTTCAACAAACTGCTCAACTGAGCGATCCCCTTCTTCCATTTCAGGCTGAAGTTAGGGTATCTCCTGAATAAGTAACACATAGAGATTTCCCTCCGTTAGTTCATATTCATGATGTAATGCACTGTATGTAACAATTATGGACATTGAGCAGTTGTACTTAACAAGAAAGACACAAATTCATAGGTTAAAACATACTTCAAAAATTTGCTCTGATACCACTAAAACATGTCACACCTTACCCCTCTGTAAGGCATAACATGATCCCGTAGAATACCTAATGAACTACCGAACTTCACCTACCGATAACTCATTAAGTACCCCACAAGGGATTTTAAACAATTTTCTTACTTTTGACAAGTGGTGAGCATTTTCTAATAGGTATTTAAAACATATGATTAAAAGTAAATCTAATTAATATTTTTTGTCCATTTTGGCTTTTCGCAAATTTTATAAAAATTTTGACAGAGTTCTGTCTGTATTTTGAGAAACCAGTTCTTCAAATACCTATAAAAAGCACTTCTAAAAATTTTTCTCAACCACTACTTCAAATTTCACAATCAAACTCTATCAATTTCAACAATTCCACAATCATTTCAATCAATTTCTCAGGTTCAAAATTCAATCATCCTCAGCATACTAGCAATACATTTCATTTAAATTAAATAAAATAGTTGTACTCATATTTCATTAGAGACAACACAATTTATGTACATTCTTACAAAAATTTACATCAAAAGAAATACAAACTAAACTTTATTACAAACTTCATACAAATTTTTGTACAAGTTGCTCAAGACCCATTTGCACGTCCATACATTTATATGCAATACATACATGAAAAGAAATATTTACAATTAGGGTATAAATTATACCTGATGACTTTAAGCTGATAGCTCTTCTCACCTCAACAGCTCAGTCTGCTGCTCCTCTAGTCTCTCAGATGCGACAATAGAATAGCCATCGTGAGTACTAGGACTCGATGGTGCACAACATACTAAAATAATCTTTATGCAAAAATAAAATCACATTTATTCAAAAATTTGACTAAACATGAGCATTAAACACAAAATATGAATTATGAGATTTTAATGCAAACCACGTTCATTTCAAAGTATCAAAACACATTTCATAAAACCCACAGTTAAATCATGCCATTCGAAACAAATATAATCTCAATAGCCAGAGGCTAAGGAGAAATCACATCATAAGGCTAGCTAGCTCAAATATATGGATATCCATTCAAATTCCTCTTCTACTGGCACCCCTCAACACTTCATCCAGAGAAGGAATCAAAATTTAAAACTAATTACCCCCACTAGTCGTGCTAGTGAGGTGTTCAAATATATGGTCATGACACTGTGGTTTCAAAACTTATCTTAACAATTTACTAAACATTGCCAATTCAAATATACACTATAACTTTCACAATTTAAATCAAACATCATAAGAATGGCATAATTCAATATTTCACATTGTTCAAAACAGTATGCAGAAGATAATTATAAAAAGTATACGTTGTGCACAAACCTCAAGCGAGTCGCCTCTTGGCCTTGACTCGGTTCCTCGGGTTTTTTCTCGGTATTCTTTTCAATTGAAACACACAATTTTACAATGTTCTAGTACTAGAACTTAACATAAATCCCAAAATAAATTTAGCTTCACATTTACCTAGTTCTAACGTGTTAAATTCGACGTTCTCGAAATTTTTGTGTTTTGGGTTACTATTCACTACACTATTCAAGTCAAATAGTTGAACTTCTAAGGCTTAATAGGTATGGGAACTCCAACTTCACCCACATACCACATTTTGTCACTAAACTTATTGGTTTTGGTTGTTTACTCAAATCCTAAGTCTTTTAGGTAAATTTGGTAAATTTTAGTTTTGGAGTCCTAAGTTGCACTGTTCCATTGGTCACTTTATTGTTGGAATTTGGCAAAACGTTCTTCATAGAAAATGTTCTCCATTGTCTTAAGTTTATTCTCCTTTTTGATTCACTCCAATTGGAGTTTTGTAGCTCAAGTTATAGCCAAAATACAGTTACTGTTCACGTGCACTGTTCATGTTGCAATTTTGGTTCTGGCAGATTTTTGATCCAACTTCGTTCAATAATTTGATCAAGTTAAGTCCGTAATTTGGTCTCATTTCCTTCATAAAAAATGTTCTACTATGTCTTAGGTTTCCATTGATTTAAGATTCACCTAAATCGGAGTTTTCTAGAGAGAGTTATAGCCATTGAAACTTTACTGTTCAAATGGCAATCCTGCAGTTTTGCAGGTTCAGTAACTCAACTTTGCTCAATAATTTGATTAGGTTAATGGCATAATTTGGGTTGGTATTCTTCATGAAAGTTTTAGATCTATATATTATCTAATTACTGGTAAAATTTCAGGTCATTTTGACCTTCCTAGCTCGAGTTATGACCAAATGAATAATTACTGTTCATTTGGTCAGTTTGTGCAGTGGCAGACTGCTCTTAACCAACTTTGGTCAATTGGTTCACTAGGTTTTGGTCAGTTTTTGGGCATGGTTCCTTAATGAAAATTGTGTCATTTTATGTCTATTTTCATCCCCAATTGGTGGCATATCAATTGGACTTGTAAAATTTCCGTTTTGGTCCTTCAAAGTTGGCTTGGTCATCTTGCCAAAGAAGATGACCATTTACCCTACGAATTTGACTTCCATTCTAACAATTCCCACACATCTCCTTTGGTCATTATTGACCATTTTTCTCTTCACAATAGGTCAAACATGCCATTTACTCATTTTTCCAAATTTTGTCTCAAAACCCTAGGCCTCCAAACCCTAATCACACTAAAATGTTGCATTTATTCACATTTATGCATTTCCAACTTACTACCATTCTCATGCAAGTTTACTAACACATTTAAATCCATCAAACCATACAAAATCATACTCCCCTTCAACAGGCCAAAATTTCAGTTTGGTTCTCCCCCCATATATTTTTATTTCATTTTAAGTTTATTTACAAGCTCTTGATGCCATAGAAACACTAATTAAACAAAAAAAAATTGAAGTTTATATTACTAACCTTGAGCAGAATTTTCTTCCTCCTTTTCTTCAAATTTTTCTTCTTTATTTTCTTTGAATCCTCTTTCCTAGTTGCCCAAACAAAGTCTAGTTATGGTAGGACAATTTTCTATGGTTGGATTTTGGCTCTTCAAGCTCAAAAATGAGCTTTAATGGTGATTTAAATGAGGGAGAGGGTGAGGGAGAGAGAGTGACATTTTGAAAAAGAAGAAAACTTGTGTTTTATTTTTTTTTTCTTTTCTTTCTTTTTATCTATTTTGCTTATGGAAGACCACAAAATCTAATTTAATAAATAAATTAATTAATTTATTTATGGCATCATGCATGAGGTCATGCATGATGTCATCACCTTTTTACTTTTTCATTTTCCTCTCTTTTTTTTATTTTTATTTTTCTATTAGTTCTTTAATTTAATTCTCGATTCCGAAATTTTATTTTCTCCATTTTTATTTGACAGTTAGGTTAGAAGTCAGCTCTCGGGGTCAATTGACCAAATTGCCCCTCGTCGGTTCATCCCGGTTTGCAATTAATTCCATATTTCTTCCGGCTCTCTGACCTAATTATTTGACTGGCTTAACAGTTCTTTTTCGTGATTTTCTCTTTTCCACTGTGTTCATAAGGGTCCTAAGGACCGCAGCGTCACTTTTTACAGTTCGAAATTTGAGTTTAAAACGACTTAGCTTGTTCAGAAGGTCACCCATCGCTGTGACTCTCGGCTCGTTTAACTTCTTATGTTCTGTTTTTCTTATTTATACTTAACTACTTGAACATTACTAATTATTTATGTTTATGGTTTATCTAATTGTCTTAAGTATGGTTTTAATCCCCTTAATTGTCCGGACCGACATCGGTCACCGGAGCAGTGAAATATACCAAGCTATACAAATAGGGGTGTTACACAAATTCTGGCCATAACCAAATCAAATTGCCAACAATAATTGGATCACCAAAACTGCCAGAACCCTAAAATTGCCCAGAATTCTCGAATTGACCAATCTGGCCAGTTATGGTTAAATGGCCATAAATTGAGCTACAAAACTCCAAATGGAGTGATTCAAAAAGAGAATTAAAGCTAAGACATTAAGGAACAACTTTGATAAAGAAAGTTTAACCAAATTTCCACTGTCGATTGGTCCAATGGAACAGTAAACTTAGGAGATAAATTTTGAATTTATGGAATTTCTTCCAATGAGTTTTGAATTGAGATTGACAATCAATGCTAACAAATTTAGAACCCAAAATGTGGTATGTGGGGGTAATTAGAATTAACATACCTATTAAGTATGAGAAAGTCAATATTTTACCCAATTAGTCAAGTGAATAGTAACCACCGTAACTATGAACATAAAGAACTCAACTTATAGGATTATATAAGCAAATTTTAAATGCAAAATACAATTGTTAGAATTATTATTAGAAATAATTTAGATAAATATTAAAACACTTTAAATTGTGTGTTCCAGTAGAAAGAGACACTGGGAATGATAAAGAAAAAGTGAGTCAAGGCCAGGAGACGACTCATTTGAGGTTTGTGGACAATAATTAACTTCTATTTGATTTTTTATTTGAATTTTAATTGAATGATTTGTGAAATTTATTTATGACTTTATGGATATTGATTACTCTAATTGACAAAGAATTATATGCTATTGATCCAAATTTTGGGAAATTATTTTGAATAAAATAAGAATGTAAATTGATTGATGTTTTGATGCTTGGAAAATTGTTAAAATAGTTTAAAACCACAGTTGTCACGACTATATGTGTGAATTCCTCACTAGTTTACTCAGTGGAATGAATTGGTTTTGTATTCCCTCTCTGGCTGAAGTGTTGAGGTGTGTGCCAGTTGAGGATGAATTTAATGAGTACTCATCTATTTGTGCTAGCTAGCCATGGTATTCCTCATTAGCCTTGGGCTAGTGGGATGAATTAGATATTGGAGTCATGATTAAGCTGTGTGATTTTTTAAAATTTGATTTTGCAATTATGGAACGAAATTTGGTTTATTTAAGAACTTTTCTGGCTTTAGAAATAAAGCATGATTTTATATGTATTAATATTCGAATTGATTTACTTCGGAAAAATTTTGATTGATTATTGTGTAAATTATTATTTTCTTTAAGTTGTGCACCACTAAGCTTTTAGCTCAGCGATAGCTTTTTAATGTTGTCGCAGGTAAGGAAACAGATAAAGCAGCAGAGTAGGCTGCTTGGGACGTGAAGTGACCAAAATTTTGGAGTCATCACCTGGTATATAGATTATACCTTGTAAATTTTTATTTTGATGTATATGTAACTGTATGTATGTACATTAGACTCGAGCAGTTGTATAATAAATTTTGGAATTTATTTTTGATCCGTGTAAATGGTTGGAATGAAAACCTATTATTTTACTTAATGAAATGCTTCAGTTTATTTCTGAAATAATTTTTTTATGAATTGCTTCAAATGGTATTGAATTGAGACTGGATTGTGATGAGAATATTAGAGTTTGAGATTTAAATGTATTGAGAGTGTTTTTACAAGTTTTTGAAGAACTAGGCACTCTGTAAAAAATTTAGTAAAATTTGCGGAGACTTTAAATTAATTAAAATTTTGATTTATAACCTAAACTCCGATTAAAGGTTTTATATAATTAATCAGCATTACCCACCACTTTAAAATGATTCGAAATTGGTTTAAAATCCCTAATAGTATATTTAATGGGTTACCAGTAGGCAAAGTTTGGTAATTCATTAGGTGTACTACAGGATCATGTTATGCCTTACGAAGGGGTAAGGTGTGACATATCATACCCGATCAAATCATATTAGTATAGTTTCAAGTAGTGACTAATTGGATTTGGGATGAGTCTAAATTTAAGAAATAATACTTGTATAGAATTCGGGTTTTATAGGCTAGGTATTCATTATTCAAACCCTATAAATAACTAATTGAATATAAAATATATTTCTATAACAATATTTCTAAATTTTTATATATTATATTTTAAATAAATAGAAATTAAATATTTATAAAATTTATTAGTTTTCAAAATATAAATTATTAATAAAAAATTTATTTGTGCATATTATTAATTAAATATAGAAAATTAAATGAATTTGAGTATTACTAAATGTAATACTAATTGAGTTTGGACTTATTCGGGTAATTAAGGATAAATTTTAATTGGCTTTGGATATTGAGAATAATAATTGGGTAAAGATTTAATTAGAGTGATTTTTGCAGGTATTGAAATTTTGCAGTTTCTAAGATACAAAAATTTTTGAAGCTAACTTTTGGTGCTTGATTTCTATTTATTTTTTATATAACTTTTTATTTTGGAACACTATAAGAAAACACTTGTATTAGAAATGGATTTTGTGACGGATAAAAATTTCATCGCAAATAACATTGATTAGCGACGGATTGATTACTAATCCATCACTGATATTTCACTCATCCATTACTGATATTTTAGAGACAAGGATTTCAACAACGGACTAAAATTCATTATTAAAAGTCAATTATTTGAGTTAGAGACAAATAAGCGATTAATTATGGTTATCGCTGAAAATCTCATCGCTAATGGGCTTTAGCAATGGATTAGTGTTGAATCAGTGACGGATCCATCGATAATCCGTTGCTAATCTATATTATTAGCGATGGGTTCATCAATCCGTGTCCGATGTCCTTTTTTTTAAGTGAAAAGTAAAAAGCCTTTGGATATCAGAAAATAGAAGCAGGCTTTTTTGCTAAAATGAATAATAATAGAAGGCAATAATATAGCATTTATATTAAGGATTAATTTATTGAAAAGTCACTTTAATATTCCACTGAAATTATATGAAGAATATAAAATTTCGGATCAAAGATCACTTTAATTGTCCACTAACATCATTTCAAATAAAAAAGTTACTTTAAATTGTCTCTTTAATACTTGTTTTTCGTGAAATTCCTTTTCTCCTTAAAAGACAAATACAATTTTCTTTTTCAATCGAACAGCAATTAATAATAATAATAATAATAATAATAATAATAATAATAATAATAATAATAATAATAATAATAATAATATAAAATTCGTTATGCAGTAAATAAGATATGTTGAAATTGAAATAAACATTAGATATTTAAGGCCAAAAAATATTGATAATATAATGTTTATTATTTACTTATTATAAAATATCAAACAAAATATAATTTGATAAAAAAAATTTAATTGTAGAATCTAATTATAAAGACAGATAATAGTAATAGTCATTAAAAATATATATTAAATAACTCATAAAAAAAAGCCTAACGTAATTCTTATGGTAATAAATTTAGTATATATGAATAATATATATGCATATTGTTTTAAAATATTTTTAATTATAAAAGCTAAATTAAATATATTGTAAATTTTATTAGAATTTAAAAGCAAGGTAAATTTAATTATTTATTATTTATTATAAACTAAATCTACACATTTGATAGATTAATAACTCTAAATAGATATTATGAAAATGTTCATAATTATTATTTTCTAATTTTTTAGATAACAATAATAATTACAATAATATAACCAAAGAATGATAATGTCAATCAAAATCTTACTATTTTAAAATTGCGTTTAAAAAAAGACGTAAGAAATATTGTCAAAATAGATCAATAATTTATTGTTATTACATTATCTTTATATGATATTTTATTAATATAATGATGGTGTATAAAGAAAATTTCATTTTATCATAGAACAAAGTTATCTTAAAATTAGTTTAATAAAGATAATAATAATTAACACAAATTTATTGTAGTTACATAATTTTAAAACAATTAAAATGAAATTAACGGAAAAATAAAATAATAGAAAGAAAACATGAATTGATATATAAACACTTAAGTGGTTTTAAAATCAAAATTAAAAATTAAAAATTCAATTAATAAACACAAACAAAATTTCAAAGGGATTCAAGTGTTTATTCTAATTTATAAAATCCAAAATTGGAAAAAAAAAAAGATAATATGTCAAAAGATTTCAAGATATATAATGTAGAAACTAAAAAGAAATTCTTAATTTTTAGTAATAAAACAAAATAAAAACACCGAAATAAGGAACTGTAATCGGGTAAAATGATCATAACACTATTGTTATAATAGTGAATTACACACTATTAAAAACTGATATTGTTCTAAAATTTTCACTGAAAATAATAATAATTAAATTTTTTAAAAGCAATTGAAATTAAAATAAAAAATTGAAATGAGAAAAATCATTAATAAGATAAAATACCTAAAAAGGAATTAATTAATTATTCCTTGTAGTTTAGAAAATTTAACTAATAGAAAAGAAAAAAAAAAAAAGAGTAGCATGTCAAAAGATTCGAAGATATATCATTCAAAATTAAAAAGAAAATATTTATTTTTCGTAATAAAATAAAAAAATTTTAAAAATAAAACATGAAAAACGCAATAGGGTAAAATACTCACAATCTTATTGTTAGAGCAATAAATTACATTTATTTCAAACTAAAATTGTTCCATTTTTTTATTAAACAAATCATTAAATAGTTTTAAAGCAATTGAAATTAAAATAAAAAATTGAAATGAGCAAAATAATATGAATATGTACATACATATATAAAGAAATTTTTAAAAAAAAAAAAAAAGAAGAGGTTAGGAGTGAGGATTATGATTTGATCTCTCAAATAGGATTTGTTGATATGCGAGTTTGCACGTATTAGCCCTACAAGCTTAAAATAAGCATAGATTTTAATGATATCAAAACTTAAATAGAATCACTAAAATATTTTCTCTAAGTTGTGTGGTACTTTTAAGGCTTAGAGAAAATAAGGACTTATATTTAGCTCAAATGTAGATAGATATCTCTCAAAACTAACACACGATGAATCAAAGCAAAGGGAAGATAAGAAGATTGTCTTCCAAGCTACATTCAAAAGGCATTGAAGACTCAAAGTTGGGTTAATGAGTCCTAGGATTATTGTACAAAGAATTGAAAGAGTAGTGCCAATTTATCTCTATCTTTAACTTCTTAAGTTTTCAAATTAAGTGCTTAAATTTTATTTTCTATCATTCCTTTAAGTTTTTTACTGAGCTAATCATTTTCTCAAAGCTTGGCATGTATATTTAAAGTCCCAAAAGCATAAAAGGTTTTAGTTTGTTGTCTTACTTTGCTACTGGTATTCAAAATTTTCTTAGCTTGCTACCTTGTTTTGCTATTTGTCTAGAGTAGTAAAAAAGAATAAAATAATGGTTATTTTCTCAAGACGTGTGTCTTTGACTTTCAAAAAGGTTTTAAAAGGTAAAAAGTAAACAGTGACTATATAAACGTTTATTCTAAACTATTTTACACTTAATGAAGTCATAGAATTACTTTTGACTCTTGCAAAACCATTTATTGCTTTCATTTAAGTGCATTAAGTGTGATTGAGCTACATTGGCAAATCTACTCATTCTCTTCTTTATAGAATATGAATGTGTTCAGTGAGATTGAGTGAGAAACATCTTAAATGTCATTTATGAGGGTTGCTCAAGCTCCATATGAAGCTTGAAGTGAATGAGTGTTTGGGATAACACTTTGTAAAGGGTTGACAAGCACCTTGGAGGCTTTGTGTCTTGCTATTGAAAAAAGCAAAATAGTAAAGTAAAGACTCAAAGTGATCTTTGAGAGAGTGGATGTAGGCTTGTTGGCCAAATCACTATAAAAATCTTTTGTGTTCAATCTTCTAAACCTTAATCTCTTTACTTTTTGCAATATGTTGTGCTATATTGAAATTATCAAACATATTGATATTATTTATGGGTTAATTGATATATGCATATGTGTTGAGTTGATTGATTCAAGTGATTGAAGTATTTACTGGCTTGAGTAGCCATAGCTATCTTTAAAAGTTTGTTTTGACCATTTTGGATATACATATTATGAGTTTCCTTGTATTGAATAGTTGTTGAAATCAAAACTAGGTACATTTAAAATATAGGTTAAGATTATTTGGATATGCTATTATTGAACATATTCCTTGTATATTATTGCATAGCATCACTACGCTTACAAACACCTAGTTGAATATAGTCACAATTTTTCAAAAGGCTTACAGTAAGGGCTAAAAAATTGATTAAGTCAAATTCACACCCCCTCCTCCCCTTCCTCTTTGACTATTTTTAGGACTACAACACTTTTGTGAAATAAAAAGAACAATTTAAAAAAGTTAAATTATTATTTAGTCTCTCAATTATATTAAAATCGTGATTTGGTCTTTTTTTATATATATAAAATACATAAGTTAATCCCTCACATTTGATTCCTTTAACTTTTTGGTCCCTCTATCTATTTTTGTCGATTTAACTAGAAGTCAAGAGACTAAAAGGTGAAAATTAAATGAGGGACAAAAGTTTTAATGATAATGAAAACTCAAGATTAAAATGTTTAAAATAATAAAAACTTAGAGACAAAAGTATATATCAGTAAAGGCAAAAGTTAAAAGACAAAATAAACAAAGAAAAGAAAATATATAACAGAATCAAAATTTAAAGACATTTTCATCTATTTTCTAAAATATAGGAATTCAAAATTTAATTATCACGTAACACAATAACCAAATAGTGATTTTCTAAATAAAAAGTCACTATTCCCAAATTATTATTCATGTACAATGATTTGAGATCTCTTATATATATATATATATATATATATATATATATATATATATATATATATATATATATATATATATATATATTTCCATCTTTTATTTTAATTTCAATTGCTTTTAAATTATTTGATTATTATTGTCATTAAAATAATTTTGGGATAATTTTATTTATAATAAAATATAATTTACTGTTCTGATAATAATGTTGTGATTATTTTATTCTTTTGTAGTTCTTTATTTCTTGTATCTAAGCTTTTTCAAATTTTTTTCATTTTAATACTAAAATAAAAACTCTTTTTTTTTAATTTTTAAATGATATATCTTGAAATTTTTTGATATGTTGCCCTTTTTTTTTTCTTTTCAATTGCTTGAATTTTCTAAACTAAAAGGAATGCTTAAGTATCCACCCTTGCTAACAATGACTCTTGATAGCGATTGATCTTAAGTGATTCAATTAAGAGGGCAAACCTCCTTTAAGAAGCCACTCAAGTTTTTGACAGTCATCCATTTTCAATTCCACGAAGGAGGGAGGAGCACTTGCATGCATCCCGGAATGGACTAGAGGTTAGGACAATCCCAAATGTTTGACAGAAACAAGGCACCTGCCAACTGTCATTTCTCTTGACACGTTCAATAAAAGGGGTATCATTCTCCACTAGTCGTAATTATTATAAAAGGAATATTATCAAGAAAAGAGATGTTTGTATTAAATTTCACTTGGATAACTCTTTATTTGGTAGAAATTAATTTATATATAAAAAATATTTTTTATAAATATTATTTATATTTTTTATTATTTAATTATATTATTAAACTAATAATATGTTATGTTATATATGTATATCTGTTTTTATATGTTAATAAAATTATTAAAATTCAGAAAATAATTTTTTTTTAAATAATTTAATTTTTTTTATTAAAAAAATATTTTTTATTAATTTATTTTTTTAATATCTTAAATATTAAAAAAAAATAAAAAATATTTTTCATAAAGCAAATAAGACCTTACTTTTTTTTTCTCTTATTTTATAAGCCTTTTATACCAGAAAATCCAATATTCATCCGTAGAGAGGATTTGGCTGCTCACGATAAGGATTATGAGGAAGTTAGGACATGGCATGCTGAACAAGCAAGGCACATGTTCTTCTTATTGAATGTAAATTTACTCATTATTGGTTAGTGTATAAGCTTATAGCTATGGAAGGAATTGCTATTTCAATGTTCTAAAAAGAAAATTGCTTTAGCTTTCTAAATTTCTTAGAACAAAATGATTCAACTGGAATTCAACAACCAAATAATTCCAATTCAACAACCCCTTGCTTGGATTATGCCAATTATAATATCTATTAAAAAATTAAGAATAGAAAGGTCAGAATCACATGAATAAAAAAGCTTCAAATAATTCATTCAATGGGGCTCCATTTGTCCAACCCCACCTCCCTAACCAACTAAAATAAATGTGTTAGATATTCTAACTTAAAATTCAATTTCATTCTCGTATTTATTGAAGAAGTTTAATTTAGTATGTTTTTAAATTTTTATTAAATTAATTTAAAATTTTTAATTTAAATTTAATTTAGCTAAAAATAAAAATAATAAAAAAATTAGGCTTCTTAATTTTTGGGTTTAGATAAAGAAATTTAAGCCAAACATTAAAAAATTAAACTTCTTGATTTTCTTTTTTATTTGAATTAAAAAATCAAAATATTTAACTTATAAATTTTAATTTTTGAGTTAAATTAAGTTTAAATTGAAACTATGTATTAATTTAAACAAAAAATTAAAAATTAATAAAATTAAACTTAGCCAATTAATATATTTTGGCTTTAATTTTCTTCCTCACCCAAGGACATTCCTACTCTACATAAATCAAATTCTTCCTTTGATTTCACTTCACATAACCCAAAAAGCTGTGTCAATGCCTGGAAGGAGGAGGAGATCAAAACCTGAAGAAAATCATCATGAAATTGAAGCCCTGATTTTGTATATCTTCCATCATTTTTATCTGCAGAGGTGCACCAAAGTAATACACATTCCAAAGTAATTATGTTTATATATAGCAGCTGCAGAGGTGTTTTATTAATTTCTGCTAAAATGAGTTTGAGTTTGAATGAACTTTTTAATGTTGATAAGAGGTCCAAATAAATTTTACACATTATAATTTTAGTCTAATTAAATTTAAAAGTGATCACGTATATCTATGATTATAAGTCCATCAATAAAATATTATTTTACAAATCGTAAAACTTAAAAATAAGAACCCATTTTTATTAGGTCGAACGACAATGATAATCTGAATAATGGTATGATGAGAATACACTGTTAAATTTAAAAATTATATTTTAATTTATTTTTAATATAAATTTATATAAATAATTGATTGATCAATTTAATATTATAATTCAACTACTTATATTTTTATCTTAAATGTGAGATTTCTCAATAAACTAAATGAAAATGAAAAGACGAAAATATAAAATTAAGAACTTTTATTTTTAAAATGTTTTAATTATTAAAAATATTAAACTGAATGAAAATGGAAAGACAGAATAGGTAGAATTAAGAACTTTTATTTTTTAAGATTTTTAATTATTAAAAATATTATTTTATTCATTGAAAAATTATACTAATTTTTAAATTCTATTATGTTATGTTTAGATTGATGGATTTAACCCTATAAATTTATATTTTGATTGAATATATTGTTCGGGTATTTCAAATGAAAATAGATTTGTATTTATCAAAATTCCATCTATTCACAATAAGTTTAAAAATTTAAAATAATTACTTTTACCTCATTATTTTAAATCCATTTCATTATAATTAAATGTATAAGCTATATACATTATTTTCACAAAAAATTCTTTTCATTAGTCAATCAAAAAATTTTTAAATTTATGAATTTTAAATTCTAAATTTTAAATTACGTACATATCCAAATTCTAAAATTCAAACACAATCTTAGTTAACATTATTAATTTTATGTTCAATTGGTCAAAATTAAAATTTGAAGAACTTATTTAACTATAAATTTTAGTAGAAATTAATACGAGAGAGAGCTTTTACCTTGCTCAAATTGCCATGCCTTCTTAAAATTAATAATAATTATATTTTTATTATTTAAATTAATTTTAAATTTTGTAAAAATTTGAAATTCTTAATTTTAGAGTTCATATAAATTTAAGTTTTTTAATCTTACTTATATTTAACTTCAATTCAGTATAAAATTTCATAATAAGTAATTAATTAAAATAATAAATTAATAAATAAAAATATAATTTGATGGCATTACAATATTAAGTAAAATATTCATTAGTATTTAATTTTTTATATTTATATTTATAATTAGTTATTATTATTATATTTAAAAATATTTTATTAGTTGCATATTATTTTTTAAGTTAATTTCTATTTAATTTTTTTTATTTCAATGAAACAATATATTAATATTTATAAAATCATGAATATTAATTAAAATTATATATTTTAATGACTATAATTTATAAAAATAAAGATAAAAATAATATAAATCATCCAATGATTATTATTAATTTCAAAATTTGTTAAATGAACAACTTAAAAGGAATTTTATGTAATTCCAACTAAAAATCAATACTAACAAAAAAATTATTAAACATAAATAAATAATTAAAATTGAAATCGAAATATTTTTTATGATTTTTTAGAAACATAATATAATTTTAATATAATTAAATGCATTTATAATAATATATTACATGTACTATAATATATATACAAGTATGAATAATGATCAACTTTTTCAATTAATAAAAAAATTCATATAAATATTAATAATATAATTTTTTTTCATTCATAAATTTTATTTTTTAAAAATTATTTTATGATTTTTAATTTAGAATTAGAAACCTAAACAATATATATATATATATATATTCAATTTTAATTGGAGCATACGTTATTAATTTATATTTATATTTTAATCAATAATATATTTATAGCATATATAATATAATTTATAATTTTAAAAAATAAAAATACTTATTAATTATATTAATAATTAATATATTAAATAGGTTTTAAAGTTTTTAGTTTTAAACAATAAGATAATATAAAATTTTAAGATATCAATATAATAAAAGTGAAAATTTTACAATGATAATACAATAAATTAACAAAAATTCATTACAAATTGTATTTTTAATTTTGTAAATTATTTTCTTTTACATTAGTCTAGATATATAATTTCATTACACAAGATAATACTATTTTAATTTTTATAAATTAAAATAATATATATGTAAATAAATTTTTTTAAAAAAATAAAATAATAGAATTAAATTAAATTCAATGAGCTAATTTGTAACACCCCTAATTTTTAAATTTATTATTTTGTAGGTAAATATTAATATTTTATTTTATTTAAATTTTGGAAAATTATTTGAGATTTTTCGGGTTTTAGAAATCGGGTTCGATTTTCCGAAAATATAAAACTTTGATGATTTTTAAAAATTAATTTAAAGACCATGTGGTAAAACTAAAAATATATTTGGACTCTACGAATTTTTCTGAGTTATCTAGAATTTTTTCAGAATTTTCGGGCATCGTTTTCGGTCCTAAGGCAAAGTAAAAATTCAAAATTTTGTATCTTGAATCGGACTGACCGAATCAAACCGGACCGGTTAAATAGGATCGGCCTCTTTCTTCCTTTTCTTTCTTCCTCGCGCGTGTCCCGTCTCTCTCCCTATCTCTCCCGTTTTCTCTCTCCTCCCTCCTTCTCACGCCACGCCACGCCACCGCCACCCAGCCCTCCCCACCTCACCGGCGCGCCTTGCCTTCCCCGCGCGATCGGCCTTCCAGGCGGCCAAAAATGATGCGCGAAGAGACGCGACACGCAGCGTGCCATTTTGGCTTCCAGGCAAAAATACGGCCGATCTGGCCACCGATTAGGCCGGGTCTTGTGTCTAAACTCATCTACACCTCGAGAGCTTTCCATAGACACCAAGAACACCAAAATCCATCAAGCGGTTTTGTCACACCTTATCTCTGGTAAGGCATGACATGTTCCCGTAGCATACCTAAGGAATTACCGAACTCCACCTACCGATAACCCATTAGTTATGCTACAAAGGATTTTAAAACAAATCATAGCTTTTTATCTTATTAATTCTTTTGTGGAAAACTGCATGAGAATAGTTAAAATTACATGTAAACATTCATTGGAAATAATGATAGACTAAATATTGCAAAAGTTACATTTTCATAAGTCTCAAAGTAAAATACAAAATAGTTACAAACTCAAAATGTGATAGCAATGCAATGCTTTTAAATACAAACTGCTCAATGTCCGTACATCCATACATATAGGTACAAAATATATCCAAAGGAATCACAAGGGTATACGTAACGTAAATACCCATAAACAATACCAAAATGCTGCTTTCAAGTCTCTCACTCGGCAGCCTTCTCCTTTCTCTTAGCTGCAACAGCATAAAGAAGCTATCGCTGAGTATATCACTCAGTGGTGCACAACTAATAACTTTAAAACTTAAGGTAAAATACAATTTGTCAAAGCATAATGAATCACATTTTTCTTAAGCATGAAAACTTCACAATAGTTCTAAGTCCATAAAGGCCATTTATTGAAATAACATTTCAAATGAGAAATCACACTTCATAAATCACAATTCACAAAGCATTAGTGTTGCCAACATCAACACACAGTTTAGGCCATGGCACAAAATTTCACGATCAGTGCCGTGTTGTACACCATGACAAAGCAATCTCAACCTCACTAACCGTTATTAATGAGGGAAGGGCTAGCTAGCTAATGAGTACTCATGTAGTCTTACACCACTAACCGTTATTAATGGGAGACATAATCAATATCAATTATCAACCCCAAGTACCCGTTACTACTGGGGAGTTCCGAAAGGGATTGTCATGCTAACTGTGGTTTCAAAATAATTTTCAAGAGTTTCTAAATCAATAATCACGTTTGCAAAATAATAACATATTCAAATCATCATAAAACCCATAAAAGGGGTGGCAACACACAAATTCCTCAAATACAAGAGAAAAACATACCTCATCCAAAATAAACTCATTTCAAATCAAACTCATGCAAATAAACTCATTCAAATCAATTTACGAAGCTAAAATAAAGAAAAAGGTTAGTTGTGCACACACCTTCAATGCTCTCCTTTCTCTTTACTCACTATTCCTTGTCCCTTCTAACTTCTTTTTCTATTGAAAATACACAAATAGAATACATCAATACCAATCTCAATTGCTGCCAAAAACTCATTACATGCATGTCTAATGCATCCCAAGTTAGCTTTGTAAATTTTAGAAAATTTTGATTTTGGATAGCTTGGTGCCCCAATCTTTGAATCCAATTTTTACCTAGTTTCAATCATAATTTGATGAGGTATTCTTCATGAAAATTGTTCATCTAGGTCTTAACTTTATTTTCCTTTTTGAATCACCTAATTCGGAGCTGTGTAGCTCAAGTTATGTCCAAAACAAGATTACTGTTCACGTCACTGTTCATGCTAGAGATTCAGTTTTGGCAGATTTATCAATCCAACTTCGTTAAGTAATTTGATTAAGTTAAGTCCATAATTTAGTGTAATGTTCTTCATACGAAATGTTCTACTATGTCTTAGATTTCCATTGGTTCAAGAATCGCCTAAATCAGAGTTTGCTAGAGAGAGTTATGGCCATGCAAAGTTTACTGTTCATATGGTAAATCTGCGATTCTGCAGATTCGGTGATTCAACTTTGCTCAACAATTTGATTTGATTGGATTAAGTCCATAATTTGGCCTCAAGTTCTTCATATGAAATATTCTACTATGTCTTAGGTTTCCATTGGTTCAAGAATCACCTAAATCGGAGTTTTCTAGAGAGAGTTATGGCCATGCAAAGTTTACTATTCATATAGTTAAATTCTGCAGGTTCCAGAATTGTGTCTCTAAGTTCAAGCCAAGGTTTAGGCAATTTCTGGGCAGTTTCTGGTGTGGGTCTCCTCATGAAAATTATAGCCCTATGTCTTAAGTTTCATTTCCAATTAGTTTTACACCAATTGGAGTTGTGTAGCTCAATTTATGGGCTGTCAAACACACTGAACTCAATGTGCAAATTATGCCCTAGGTTTAAAATTTTCATTTCTTCAATTATTCCCTCTAACCAACCTCAATTCACATTTAATTCACCCAAAATGACTATAATTTAGCATTGACACATCAATGGCACTTCCTAGCACAAACCCCACAATTTTCAAACATCGAAGTTTGCAATTTTCCCTAATCCTACAATTTTATTACTTCCATTCATCAACCAATGTCAATTCAAACTAAATAAACCTCAAATGATCATAATTTAACACTACACACATCAATTTCACTCTCTAGCACCAAAACCCAATTTTTCCACGAACCCTAATCTCCCATAATTAAATTTATACACATTTCATGCAATTTCTTTGCTCTAATCATGCATACTACTTCAACTAAGCTTGATTTCATCATCATTTTCATTGAAATATATCAAACCCTAATTTTTATCCAATTTGGCCAAAACCCTAGTTTAGGTTCCATGCATGTTTTCTTTCATTTTCTTATGAAATTTCATCATAATCTAACTTAATTTAAGGTTCGTATAACAAAATGAGCATTAAAGAACTTACCTCTTGATGACTTCCTTCCAACTCTCCAAATCTTCAATTTTCTTCTAATCTCTTGTTTCCCCTTGCTTTTAATCTCTAAATCAAATATTAATTTGATACTCTCTACCAATTAGATGCAAAACCCATAGACGAAAAGCAGGGAATTGAGTTTTGAGAATGGGTGTCAATGGAGAAAGAAGGAAGAAGAAGAAAGAAAGAAAGAGAGAAGGAAAGAGAGTGGGTGGTAACTAAATAGGAAAGAAAGGGAGGGTTTTGTCTTCTTTTATACTTATTTATTCATTTTTAATTCATTCAATGAGTTGTCCAAAGCCCATTGGTCCCTTAAATTTTAATTAGGTCAAAAAATGGAATTTAAATTCTAGATTTTTGCCTCTTTTATTTTCTTTTCACTTTTACTCTAATTTTTCTCTCAATATTTCTTCATAATTCAATATTTTATTTTTATTTAATTTAATTTACATTTTAATCAAAAGTCAACTCTTGAAGTGAATTAACCAAAATGCCCCTCATCGGGTCATAATTCTTTTTTTTTTTGATACCCGTTAAATCCTTAGGTCTTTGGTTCACTTGAATTTTTATTGTATCTATCTCAATTAATTTTCTATTTATTTTTGGTCCTCAAGGTGTCTTTGAATAGTGCTAGTCACGGACCAAAAATGGTACTATTCATAACTCGGAGATTCGGGGTGTTACAATTCTCCCCTCCTTAAAAATATATGTCGCTCTCGAAATTTACCTGGTCTCAGTCTCTGAATAGTTGTGGGTGTTGTCTCCTTATGTCCTCCTCACGCTCCCATGTAGCCTCCTGGCCTGAATGATGGTTCTACAACACTTTGACTAGAGGTATGTGTTTGTTCCTCAGCTGTTTTACCTCATATGCCAAGATCTTTATGGGCTCTTCATCATATGTCAGATCTGGATTCACTTCAATCTCCTCTAATGGCAAAATGTGAGAGGGGTCTGATCTGTACCTCCTCAACATGGAGACATGGAAGACATTGTGAATCTTTTCCAACTCCGGAGGCAGTGCAAGTCTATATGCCAATGGACCCACTCTTTCCAGAACCTTATACGGCCCAATGAAGCGAGGACTTAGTTTTCCCTTTCTACCAAACCTCATGATCCTCTTCCATGGGGAAACTTTCAAGAACACCTTGTCACCCACACTGTACCGAATATCTCTTCTCTTTAGGTCAATGTAGGACTTCTGTCTATCCATTGCAACTTTGAGTCTGTCTCTAATGAGCTTAACCTTTTCTTCCGTCTGCTGCACTAATTCTGGGCCAATCAACTTCCTCTCGCCCACTTCATCCCAACACAAGGGAGTTCTACACTTTCTGCCATAAAGTGCTTCGTATGGAGGCATCCCAATGCTTGACTGATAACTGTTGTTGTAGGCAAATTCAATTAAAGGCAAGTGTGTGTCCCAACTCCCTTCAAACTCAATCACACCGGCCTGAAGCATATCCTCAAAAATTTGAATGATCCTTTCAAATTGGCCATCTGTCTATGGATGGAATGCTGTACTGAAGTTCAATCTAGTTCCTAGGGCTTTTTGGAGACTACCCCAGAATCTAGAAGTGAACCTTGGGTCTTTGTCTGACACAATAGACACTGGCACTCCATGTAACCTTACCACATCATCAATGTACATTTTGGCCAATCTTTCCAGGCTGTAATCCATCCTCACTGGCAAAAAGTGTGCAGACTTAGTCAATCTATCAACAATAACCCAAACCACATCATGATTCTTTTGTGTATGTGGAAGTCCTGTCACGAAATCCATAGTGATTCTTTCCCATTTCCACTCGGGAATTGGCAATGGCTGTAGCAACCCTGCAGGCACTTGGTGTTCTACCTTTACTTGCTGACAAGTTAAGCTTTTGGTAACATATTCTGCAATGTCTTTCTTCATTCCTCTCCACCAATAGTGCTCTTTCACACTTCTGTAAATTTTGGTTCCACCAGGGTGCATTGCAAAAGGTGAATCATGTGCTTCCTTTAAAATGGTCTGCCTCAGTTCAACATTCTCAGGAATGCACATTCTGCCATTATATAACAATAAGCCCTCATCATTTACTGATAATTCTGGTTTCTTGCCATCCCGAGCCTCTTCCATCAACTTCACATACTTATCATCCTTCTATGCAACTGCTTTAATTTGTTCTGCCAGCATTGGCTTCACTTGCCAAGTAGCTAACATCTGACCATCTTTATTAATCTCCAAATTAGCATGCAATGCCCTTAACTCATGCACCATGGACAATGGAGAAACCCTCAAACTAGCCATAGTCTTGCGACTTAAAGCATCAGCTACAACATTAGCTTTTCCAAGCTGATAGTCTATCAAACAATCATAATCTTTTATCAGATCTAACCATCTCCTCTGCCTCAAATTTAACTCCTTTTGTGTGCCCAAGTACTTCAAACTTTTATGATCTGTGTATATATAACATCTCTCCCCATACAAGTAATGTCTCCAGATCTTCAAGGCAAAGACAATGGCTGCCAGCTCTAAGTCATACATGGGATAATTCCTCTCATGCGGTTTAAGCTGGCGTGAAGCATAGGCAATGACGTTTCTATCTTACATCAACACACAAACTAATCTGTTATGAGAAGCATCACTATATATGGTATACTCCTTACCCAAAGTGGGCAAGGTTAAGACTGGAGCTTTAGTTAAATGCCTTTTTAACTTATCAAAACTTTCCTGGCATCGATCAGTCCACTGAAATTTTACATCCTTCCTAAGTAGCTTGGTCAGTGGAGATGCTAGCATGGAGAATCCTTTCACAAACCTTCGGTACTACCTAGTTAAACTAAGGAAACTCTGAACTTCTGTGACATTTCTAGGTGGCTTCCAATTAAGAATGGCTTTTACTTTGCTAGGACCCACCTGAATACCCTCTGCAGATATAATATGCCCCAAAAATATAATCTCCTTTAGCCAAAACTCACATTTCGACAGTTTGGCATACAACTGCTTCTCCCTCAAAGTCTGCAATACTATCCTCAAGTGCTTGTTGTGTTCCTCTGCATTCTTTGACTATACCAAAATATCATCAATGAACACCACAACAAACTGGTCCAAATATGGCCTGAAGATAGTGTTCATTAGGCCCATAAAAGCAGTTGGAGCATTAGTCAACCTGAATGGCATTACCAAGAACTCATAGTGGCCATATTGAGTCCTAAAGGCAGTTTTAGGAATACTTTTTGCTCCTGTACCCTCAACTGGTAGTAGCCCGATCTCAAGTCAATTTTGGAGAATACAGTTGCATTCTTCAACTGATCAAACAAATCATCAATCCGTGGCAGAGGATATCTATTCTTTATGTTCACCTTATTCAACTGTTTGTAGTCCATGCATAGGCGGAGAGTACCATCCTTTTTCTTCACAAATAATACTGGTGCTCCCCAAGGTGACACGCTAGGGCGGATGAAACCCTTATCTAACAATTCCTGCAATTGCACCTTCAACTCTTTCAACTCAGCAGGTGCCATCCTAAGGAGTGATGGAGATTGGCTCCACACTAGGCATAGTCTCAATTTCAAACTGCACCTCTCTTTCCGGAGGCAATCCCGACAATTCTTCTGGAAAGACATCTGGAAAATCCCACACCGTAGGAATATCTTTAAGATCTGGACTCCCCACCTGGGTGTCTATCACATGATCTAGATAAGCTTCACATCCCTTTCTAATCATCTTTCTAGCAAGTGCAGCTGAAATAATGTTGGATGGCAATAACTGCCTCTCCCCGTGTATCACTATGTCTGCATACTCGGGAAGACCAAAAGTGACTGTCTTCAGTCTACAGTCGATCATGGCGTGATGCCTGGCTAACCAATCCATGCCCAAGATGATATCATAATCTCGGAAGGGCATGTCAATTAAGTTTGACAGGAATGTATGTCCTTGGATCATCAAAGGACAATCCTTATACAATTTGTTCACCCTAACCTCTTGCCCTAAGGGACTAGTCACTAGCACATCATAATCCATTTTCTAGCAAGGAGTGGAAACAGAACATGCAATACTGGCACTAGTATAAGAATGTGTAGAACCAAGGTCAAACAGTACATATACATCTCCACCAAAGATGGAGAAAGTACCAGCCACAACATCTGATGTCTCAGCTTCATCCCTCTGGCGCATGGTGTACACCCTGACTGGTGCACCACTCTGCTCTGGTTGGCTCACTGTGCCCTGGCTACCATAAGTGTTATCTCTACCCCTGCCTCTGCCTCTACTAGTTGTCTATTTTCCTCTGGAAGCAGAACCTTGAACAGATCCCTCAGTGGTAGTAGGCGGCCCAGATTTATGGGCATTAATGCAATCTCTAGCAAAATGCCCACTTCCACCACAGTTGTTACAGGCTCCTATGGCCTTATAACATACTCCTCCATGAGTCCTGCCACAAGTTTCACAAGCATGGGTAGGAAAGGAACCCCTAGATGTCTGCTGTCCGTATCTAGGTGGCCTCTGCCCTGAAAATCTTCCCCTACTAGATCCTCTGTTACTTGGTCCCCCAAAGCTCTTCCTCTTACCCGAATTGTTACTTGGACTCTAACCTGTAGGCTTACTGTTCTTCTCTTTTTCAGTGGTTACCTTCTCAGATGCGCCTTCCAGTTCTATCCTTTCCAATTCAAGGGCCTGTCATATCAACCCAGAGAAGTTGTCATGTCAAAACCCAACCACTTGCAATCTCAAACTAGGCCTTAAACTGGCCTCAAACCGTTTACATCTGTCTCTACTGGTAGTGAGTAAGCTTCCAGCATAGTGGCTGAGGCGAGAAAAGTCTCTCTCATACTTGGCTACAGTCTTGTTCCCTTGCTTCAAACTGAGAAACTCCTGTAGCTTCATATCCACATAGGTATCAGGAACATACTTCTGTCTAAACTCCCTCAGAAAATCATCCCATGTCAGCACTGGCGGTTCAGCCAAACTGTGAGGAATGGTCTTCCACCACTCATATGCATCTCCATGCAGTAGAGAAATTGAATATTCAAACTTCAACTAATCTGTGCAGTGCAATTTCTTAAAGACCCTCTCCATCCGTTCTAACCATTGCTCAGCTTCCAATGGGTCCACTGTACCCTTGAACTCTGTTGCCCCATACTTCATTAACTTGTCATATTGTCTGGCTGGGGATGGTGGTTGCACCGAGGTACTTGCACAGAGCTTGGATCGTATATTGCCACCATTTGTGAAATAATGCAGACCATTCACGAGCAAATTGAGCAGGAAACTGCATGGGTGGGACGGGTGCAGCTGACCCACTGGCATTCTGAGGAGCTGGGGCCTCTCCCTGTACCTCAGTTGCTACTGATTGTTCTACGGTATGATCCCCCTCTTCCATACTAAATCACAAGGAATTCTACTCCCTGAACAACCAACACAAGGAGATTTCCCTCCATTAGTCTATATTTATGATGTAATGCACTATATGTATCAATAATGACAGTTGAGCAGTTGTACTTATAAAAATTTTTCAAACATGCAATTTCAAAACTTGTATAAAAACCAAAGCTCTGATACCACTTAACATGTCACACCTTTTCCCTGGTAAGACATGACATGTTCCCGTAGCATACCTAAGGAATTACCGAACTCCACCTACCGATAACCCATTAGTTATGCTACAAAGGATTTTAAAACAAATCATAACTTTTTATCTTATCAATTCTTTTGTGGAAAACTGCATGAGAATAGTTAAAATTACATGTAAACATTTATTGGAAATAATGATAGACTAAATATTGTAAAAGTTACATTTTCATAAGTCTACAAAGTAAAATACAAAATAGTTACAAACTCAAAATGTGATAGCAATGCAATGCTTTTAAATACAAACTGCTCAATGTCCGTACATCCATACATATAGGTACAAAATATATCCAAAGGAATCACAAGGGTATACCTAACATAAATACCCACAAACAATACCAAAATGCTGCTTTCAAGTCTCTCACTCGGCAGCCTTCTCCTTTCCCTTACCTGCGACAACATAAAGAAGCTATCGCTGAGTATATCACTCAGTAGTGCACAACTAATAACTTTAAAACTTAAGGTAAAACACAATTTGTCAAAGTATAATGAATCACATTTTTCTTAAGCATGAAAACTTCACAATAGTTCTAAGTCCATAAAGGCCATTTATTGAAATAACATTTCAAATGAGAAATCACACTTCATAAATCACAATTCACAAAGCATTAGTGTTGCCAACATCAACACACAGTTTAGGCCATGACACAAAATTTATTTATCGGTCTTAGTGTTGTACACCACGACAAAGCAATCTCAACCTCACTAACCGTTATTAATGAGGGAAAGGCTAGCTAGCTAATGAGTACTCATGTAGTCTTACCCCCCTAACCGTTATTAATGGGAGACATAATCAATATCAATTATCAACCCCAAGTAGTCGTTACTACTGGGGAGTTTCGAAAGGGATTGTCATGCTAACTGTGGTTTCAAAACAACTTTCAAGAGTTTCTAAATCAATAATCACGTTTGCCAAATAATAACATATTCAAATCATCATAAAATCTATAAAAGGGGTGGCAACACACAAATTCCTCAAATACAAGAGAAAAAATACCTCATTCAAAATAAACTCATTTCAAATCAAACTCATTCAAATAAACTCATTCAAATCAATTTATGAAGCTAAAACAAAGAAAAAGGTTAGTTGTGCATAAACCTTCAATGCTCTCCTTTCTCTTTACTCACTATTCCTTGTCCGTTCCAACTTCTTTTTCTACTGAAAATACACAAATATAATACCTCAATACCAATCTCAATTGCTGCCAAAAACTGATTACATGCATGTTTAATGCATCCCAAGTTAGTTTTGCAAATATTAGAAAATTTTGATTTTGGACAGCTTAGTGCCCCAATCTTTGAATCCAATTTTTACCTAGTTTCGATCATAATTTGGTGAGTTATTCTTCATGAAAATTGTTCATCTAGGTCTTAACTTTATTTTGCTCTTTGAATCGCCTAATTCAGAGTTGTGTAGCTCAAATTAGGCCCAAAATAAGATTACTGTTTACGTCACTGTTCATGCTGCAAATTCAGTTCTGGCAGATTTATCAAGCCAACTTCGTTAAGTAATTTGATTAAGTTAAGTCCATAATTTGGTCTAATGTTCTTCATACAAAATGTTCTACTATGTCTTAGGTTTCAATCGGTTCAAGAACCTCCTAAATCAGAGTTTTCTAGACAGAGTTATGGCCATGCAAAGTTTACTGTTCATATGGTAAATCTGCAATTCTGCAGATTCAGTTATTCAACTTTGCTCAGCAATTTGATTGGGTTAAGTCCATAATTTGTCCTCAAGTTCTTCATATGAAATGTTCTACTATATCTTAGGTTTCCATCGGTTCAAGAATTGCCTAAATCAGAGTTTTCTAGAGAGAGTTATGGCCATGCAAAATTTACTATTTATATGGTCAAATTCTGCAGGTTCCAGAATTGTGTCTTTAAGTTCAAGCCAAGGTTTAGGCAATTTTTGGGCAGTTTCTGGGGTGGGTCTCTTCATGAAAATTATAGCCCAATGTCTTAAGTTTCATTTCCAATTGGTTTTACACTAATTGGAGTTGTGCAGCTCAATTTATGGGCTGTCTAACACATTGAACTCAGTGTGCAAATTCTTCCCTTGGTTTAAAATTTTCATTTCTTCAATTATTCCCTCTAACCAACCTCAATTCACATTTAATTCACCCAAAATGACTATAATTTAGTATTGACACATCAATGGCACTTCCTAGCACAAACCCCACAATTTTCAAACACCAAAGTTTGCAATTTTCCCTAATCCTACTATTTCATTATTTCCATTCATCAACCCAATGTCAATTCAAACTAAATAAACCTCAAATGATCATAATTTAACACTACATACACCAATTTCACTCTATAGCACCAAAACCCAATTTTTCCATGAACCCTAATCTCCCATAATTAAATTTATACACATTTCATGCAATTTCTTTGCTCTAATTATGCACACTACTTCAACTAAACTTGATTTCATCATCATTTTCATTGAAATATATCAAACCCTAATTTTTCTCCAATTTGGCCAAAACCCTAGTTTAGGTTCCATGCATGTTTCCGTTCATTTTCTTATGAAACTTCATCATAATCTAACGTAATTTAAGGTTTGTATAACAAAATGAGCATTAAAGAACTTACCTCTTGATGACTTCCTTCCAACTCTTCAAATCTTGAATTTTCTTCTAATCTCTTGTTTCCCCTTGTTTTTAATCTCTAAATCAAATATTAATTTGATGCTCTCTACCAATTAGATGCAAAACCCATAGACGAAAAGCAGGGAATTGAGTTTTGAGAATGGGTGTCAATGGAGAAAGAAGGAAGAAGAAGAAAGAAAAAAAAGAGAGAAGGAAAGAGAGTGGGTGGTAACTAAATGGGAAAGAAATGGAGGGTTTTGTCTTCTTTTATACTTATTTATTCCTTTTTAATTCATTTAATGAGTTGTCCAAAGCCCATTGGTCCCTTAAATTTTAATTAGGTCAAAAAATGAAATTTAAATTCTAGATTTTTACATCTTTTATTTTATTTTCACTTTTACTCTAATTTTTCTCTCAATATTTCTTCATAATTCAATATTTTATTTTTATTTAATTTAATTTACATTTTGGTCAAAATTCAACTCTTGAAGTGAATTGACCAAAATGCCCCTCATCGGATCATAATCCTTTTTTTTTTTTATACCAGTTAAATCCTTAGGTTTTTGGTTCACTTGAATTTTTATTGTGTCGAGCTCAATTAATTTTCTATTTATTTTTGGTTCTCAAGGTGTCTTTAAATAGTACTAGTCACGGACCAAAAATGATAATATTCATAACTCGGAGGTTCGGGGTGTTACAGGTTTGCCCAATTTTTGTCCAGGAAGTTTTAGCCTATTTTGATTTTTGGACTAGATTTCTCGCAAACCATGAACCCCACAAGAAAACCGAGAGTACCAGAGCGCTCCACTCGTCGAGAGCTTCGCAGCAATATAAATTTCAAAATATTTTGACACCGTTTTTTGGTGGGTCTCACAAAATTTCGTAGTGTGTTTTCGAGTGCTAAATGAGCTTAGAAAATTTCATAAAAATTGTACTAACCCCCGTATTGTGGGCTTCTTGTAGGTACCTTCAATTCGCAGAAATTCGACAGTTACCCGGGTCTGTGAATTTCTGGCCAGACAGACAAGCTACCGAAAAAGTCTCAGAATTGGGTCGGGATTTTGGCTACCCCACCATTGTCAGATGTCCTGAGCGCATTCCCGAGGTTAGAATCGGCATAGGTAAACCCAAACCTTACTTTTTCTTAAATGTCTAGTGCTTGAATTGGATTAAAAATTCATAAAATATTTGTAGTAGCTCAGAAAATTATAATTCCTTTTGCATTAGCTTAATAATGATGCTAAGGACCGCGGGGCAAAGTTTTAGAATTTTTAGAGCTTATTTGGGTAGTTTTTACAAAAAGAGTCCATTATAAGGATTAAACTGTAATTTTACATATTGTGATTGATGACTATTTGGATGGGCCCTGAGAGGGGCTGTGTGATGTGATTGAGTTGTTGGTGTATAGTTTGTGGATATACAAGTGCGTTTTAAGCCCTTTTGCAGGTTGGGTAAGTCCTAGGTATAGGGGAGACTCTACCGGATTTTTGGCACGACTTAGGATATCTTTGGTCTTTTTTTTTTAGCTTGTATTGAGTCAAATGTACTAAATAATTATAATAAAAATTGTCAGGTGAGCCGAGACAGCCTTCCTCCTCCGCCCAGCCACCACAGTGAGTTTGTGAGTAAAATATTAATTTTAATTATAATTATAATTTCGATATTATTATATGTTCAAGCATGTCCATGCATCACTTATATGTATGTATCTATGTAGTTAAACAATAGGCACGTTTTACATTGCATTCATAAATGTTGAAGTACCATGGATGTTGTTGTGGTAATTTGGAGCAGTGTGCGTGCGTTGGCGTGCGTGTGGTATAGTGTTGGATATGGACAAGACGGGTAGACACGGCTTGAGATCTTCGCTGGGACCCAGTCCTTCGGGGTAGACACGGCTTGAGTTCTTTACTGGGTCCTCGTATTTGATTTATTAAGCGAAAGTCTGGCTTGAGATCTTCGCTGGCAGAGGTTGGATTAAGAGGGTTGTATAGGGGATCAGCTCCCATATATGTATTCTTTGATATTATTAGGTGTGTGAGTGCTCCAAATTGCCTTTTTGATGTGATTTGTATGAAATTTATGACGATGTTGCATTTCACTCTACAGGGTGCATTAGCTTTAGATAGCTATAGAGATTATGGTTAAAATTAATATTTTACTCTCTGAGTCGAACGCTCACTCCTATTCATTATTTTTCCAGGCTACAGGAGGATTATTGTTGTGGTCAACCTGCTTTTCTTCTTCACAGGTTTTTTATTAATGTTTGCACAATTCTGTTAACTCCTAGAATTTTTGCATGTGTTAGAAATATTTATTTGATTTGGGCCTATAATATAATTTGCCATGTTGGACCTGTAAACTTATTATATGCATGTATGTTGAACTGGATGAGGAAGCTGAGCTCCCATTTGACTTTATATTATTATGAGTATGTGGAGGGTGAGCTGAGCTCCCCAATTGATTTTATATTGTGTTTACAGATCGGGTCAGTAAAAAACTCCCCGTTAAAAGGTTCATTTTATAGTGGAACTCTATCCGGTTGAATTCTTAAAATTGGGCCCAAATGGGCTCTAGAGTTGGGTTGAGGAATAGTTAGGCTTACTACGAGCCTCGAAGGCTTTAGGCTGGCCCAGGCTTAGTGCCGGTCCTGTCCATAGGTCTTGGTGGAGTTTTCCTATAACAACAGTTATCACTTTAGCATAGGGATGGCACCCTATGAGGCACTATATGGCAGAAAGTGTAGGTCTCCTCTGTGTTGGATGGAAATGGGAGAAGTGAAGGTGCATAATGTAGACCTAGTGCAGTAACTTCAGAGATAGTTCCTTTAATCAGGGAATTATTGAAAACAACTTTCAGCAGGCAGAAGAGTTATGCAGATCCCAGGCGGAGGGATGTGGAGTTTGTAGTAGGCGATTATGTATTCCTGAATGTTTCTCCGATGAAGGGAGTCATGAGATTTGGAAAGAAGGGCAAGTTGGCACCTCGATATATTGGACCTTTTGAGGTTATTGACAGAGTTGGAGCAGTTGCCTATCGGTTGGAGTTACCACCCAACCTTTCTCACGTTCATCCTATGTTTCACATCTCCATGCTCAGGAAATACATACCTGATCCTTTTCATGTGCTACAGCCCAATATAGTAGAGCTGAAAGAAAACTTGACGTTTGAGGAACAACCTATAGCCATAGTGGACTACCAAGTGAGGCAATTAAGATCAAAACAGATCCTTATTGTTAAGGTTTTGTGGAGGAGCCAGTCAGTGGAAGAGTGCACCTGGGAGTCAGAGCCGGACATGCATAGCAAGTACCCTTATCTATTCAATGTGTAATTCTGTACTTTATTCTGCCTTATGTAAAATTCGAGGATGAATTTTCTGTAAGGAGGGAAGAATGTAACACCCCTAATTTTAAATTTATTATTTTATGGGTAAATATAAATATTTTATTTTATTTAAATTTTGGAAAATTATTTGAGATTTTTTGGGTTTTAGAAATTGGGTTCGATTTTCTAAAAATATAAAACTTTGATGATTTTTAAAAATTAATTTAAAGACCACATGGAAAAACTAAAAATATATTTAGACTCTACGAATTTTTTTTAGTTTTCTAGAATTTTTTCGAAATTTTGGGCCTCGTTTTCGGTCCCAAGGTAGAGTAAAAATTCAAAATTTTGTATCTTGAATCGGACCCGCCGAATCGAACTAGACCTGTCGAATCGGACCGACCTCTTTCTTCCTTTTCTTTCTTCCCTGCGCGTGTCCCGTCTTTCTTCCTCTCTCTCCTATTTTCTCTCTCCTCTCTCCTCTTCACGCTGCGCCGCCTCAACCCAGCCCTCCCTACCTCGCCGACACGCCGCCCCAGCCTTCCCCTACCAACGACCGGCCTTCCAGGAGGCGAAAAATGACGCACGAAGAGACGAAACGCGCAGCGCACTGTTTTAGCTTCCCGACTAAAATTCGGCCAATTCGGCCACCGATTGGGCCGGATCTTGTGTCTAAACTCATCTACACCTCGAGAGCTTTCCATAGACACCAAGAACACCAAAATCCATTGAGCGGTTTGCCCAATTTTTGTCCGGAAAGTTTTAGCCCATTTCGATTTTTAGGCTAGATTTCTCGCAAACCATGAATCCCACGAGAAAACAGAGCGTACCAGAGCGCTCCACTCGTCAAGAGCTTCACGGCAATATAAATTTCAAAATTTTTCGACACCGTTTTTCGGTGTGTCTCACGAAACTTCGTATTATTTTTTTGAGTACTAAATGAGCTTAGAAAATTTCGTAAAAATTTTGTACTAACCCCCGTGTTGTGGGCTTCGTGTAGGTACCTTCAATTCATAGAAATTCGATAGTTGCTCAGGTCTGTGAATTTCTGGCCAGACAGACAGGCTATCGAAAAAGTCTCAGAATTAGGTCGAGATATTAGCTACCCCATCATTGCCAGACATCCCGAGCGCGTTCCCTAGGTCAGAATCGGCATAGGTAAACCCGAACCTTACTTTTTTTTAAATGTCTAGTGCTTGAACTGGATTAAAAATTCATAAAATATTCGTGGTAGCCCAGAAAATTATAATTCCTTTTGCATTAGCTTAGTAATGATACTAAGGACTGCGGGGCAAAGTTTTAGAATTTTTAGAGCTTATTTGGGTAGTTTTTGAAAAAAGGATCAATTATAAGGACTAAACTGTAATTTTACATATTGTGATTGATGACTGTTTGGATGGGCCCCAAGAGAGGCTATGTGATGTGATTGAGTTGTGAGTGTATAGTTTGTGGATATAAAAGTACGTTTTAAGCCCTTTTACAAGTTGGGTAGATTCTAGGTATAGAGGAGACTCTGCCGGATTTTTGGCACGACTTAGGACATCTTTGATATTTTTCTTAGCTTGTATTGAGTCAAATGTACTAAATAACTGTAATAAAAATTATCAAGTGAGCCGGAACAGCCTTCCTCCTCCGCCCAGTCACCACAGTGACTTCAGTTGAGTCTGTGAGTAAAATATTAATTTTAATTATAATTTCGATATTATTATATGTTTAAGCATGTCCATGCATCACTTATATGTATGTATCTATGTAGTTAAACAATAGGAACGTTTTACATTGTATTCATAAATGTTGAAGTGCCATGGATGTTGTTGTGGTAATTTGGAGCAGTGTGCGTGCGTTGGCGTGCGTGTGGTATAGTCTTGGATATGGACAGGACCGATAGACACGGCTTGAGATCTTCATTGGAACTGGGTCCTTTGGGGTAGACATGGCTTGAGTTCTTCGCTGGGACCCCGTATTTGATTTATTAAGCGAAAGTCCGGCTTAAGATCTTCGCTGGCAGAGGTTGGATTAAGAGGGCTGTATAGGGGATCAGCTCCCATATATGTATTGTTTGACATTATCGGGTGTGTGAGTGCTCCAAATTGCCTTTTTGATGTGATTTGTATAAAATTTATGACGATGTTGCATTTCACTCTACAGGGTGCATTAGCTTTAGATAGCTATAGAGATTATGGTTAAAATTGATATTTTACTCTATAAGTCGAACGCTCACTCCTGTTCATTATTTTTCTAGGCTACAGGAGGATTATTGCTGTGGTTAACCTGCTTTTCTTCTTCACAGATCGCTTATTAATATTTGTATAATTCTATTAACTCCTAGAATTTTCGCATGTGTTAGAAATATTTATTTGATTTGGGTCTGTAATATAATTTGCCATGTTTGACTTGTAAACTTATTTTATGCATGTACGTTGGACTGGATGAGGGAGTTCAGCTCCCATTTGACTTTATGTTATTATGAGTATATGGAGGGTGAGCTGAGCCCCCCAATTGATTATATATTGTGTTTATAGGTCGGATAAGTAAAAAACTCTCCATTAAAATGTTCATTTTATGGTCGAATTCTGTCCAGTTGAATTATTGAAATTGGGCCCTAGAGTTGGGTTGACGAATAGTTAGGCTTACTACGGGCCTTGGGGGCTTTAGACTGGCCCAGGTCTTAGTGCCGATTCAGCCCATAGGTTGGGTCGTGACATAATTTATATTATTATATATATATTTTTTAATTTTAAACATTTTTATCTATTTATATTTTTAAAACCTATTATTATATATATATATTAATTATATTACATTTTAGCTTATAATCAAGTTAATATTATATGTTAATAAATAACACATAACTTTTATAAAAATATAATCGAATAAAAAAATAATTTTAAAATGATAAATATTATTATTTATATAATTAATTAAAATGAAATTGCAGATAATGTTTTAATTTAAAAAATTAAATAGAATATTTATAATACTACGATAATATTATATAATATATAAAATTAATAAAAAAATTATATAAAAAAAATTAAATCATGAGATTTTATAACGCGTATGATATTAAAACTAAAACATACGATATATTTACAAATGATACCATCTATTTAAATAATCAACTTAAAAATATTTCATTTATCAATAAATTGTCATTATCTTTTTCTGATTTGTACAAGCCAACTGACAAAGAATATCACTTGACAAAAGATATTGATCAATTAGTATTCTACATGACAAATAATATTAATTAATTGATATGCAAATGAGGATACAGTGTTAATGATTATTTAAAATCTACTTGAATTAGTTTGTGTTTTTAATTTTTAAAATTTAGATTAAAATAGGATGTTAAATATTAATTATTCTTTTTTAATTTGATAATATTAATTAACTTTTTTATTTATTTAATAAGGATACAGGGTTAATGATTATTTAAAATTTACTTGAATCAGTTTATCTTTTTAATTTTTAAAATTTAGATTAAAATAGGATATTAAATATTAATTATGCTTTTTTAATTTGATAATATTAATTAACTTAATTATTTATTCACACTTTAAATAAAAATTATATTGAAACTAAAGTGTATAAATAAATTTACAAATGAATTCCACTTACTTAAGTAATTTAAAAAAATGCTACTTAAAAAAGGACATTGATTAATTAATATACCACGTAAAAAATAATATTAATTAATTGATATAAAAATAAAGATATTGAGTTAATGATTATTTAAAATTTACTTAAGTTAATTTATCTTTTTAATTTTTAAAATTTAAATGAAAGTATGATATTAAATATTAATTCTGTTTTTTTCTCTGATAATATCGATCGATTTTTTTATTTATTATACTTAAAATAAAATTATAATTAATTAAAAATTTTATATTAATAAAATTTTATAATATAATTATAAAAATATAAAAATACATATAATTTATATAATAAATAATTCACACAATACGGATAAAATATAAAAGATAAAATTATAATCTAATTAAATATAACGAATGAGAAAATAAATAAATAAATAAATAACTTCGAGATTTCTTCCCAAGAGCTTAAGTACTATATGCGTCTTTCTTTTTTTTTTCTTTTTTTTTTTTAACTGTACACAAGAGAAGGGTGCATGGTTAAAGGCATAATTCTCTCACTGATTCATCCTAATTCTAACCCTAGCGTCTAAGAAAGAAGAAAACCCTTAAACCTTAAATTTAGCCTAACCGACACTGTAACAAAGCATCCATATCCAGTTCCTATCTTTTCATCATCTGCTGCTCTCCTCTCCTGCAGAAACAACCAACAAAACAATCACACTTCAGCCAGTAGCTCTCACCATATTTTCTCAGCATACAAACAGAAAATTAAAACAAAATGAAAGAAGAAAAAAAAAGATAATTATTATAAAAGAAATTAAACAAGCATGAAAAATATGGAAAGAAAACGAACCTTTGATGGATTGGAGTATTTTATCACGGCACGGCTCGTACGGTGGTTTTCCTACTGAGAGGCGAGCAAGGCAAGATCGGCCTTGAAAAGAACACCAAATCCACAACCGAAGCCATGCGTCGAAGTTGCGTATTCTGACCAAAACTTGCATTGATAACCTTATCTTTGGCGTTTAATCCCTCGCCGATATCTTCACCGAGATGTAATTCCTCATTTCTAATCCTTAACACCTGGCTATGCACAACAAATTTTGGCAATTCCTCGGTCTCCTCCGATGACCTTCTGCCCTCCCTATCCATCTCGGCCTCGGTACACTCCTTCACTCTCACTATCTTCCCGTAGTGATCACCAGATTCAGAGGCTATCTCCGCCAAAGAGAAATCCTTGGATTTCTGCTGTATTCCAAGATCAGAGACTCGATCTTGAGTCTCTTGGATCGACTTGACAGTCATGTTTATACAAAATCTTGGAAAAGAAAATAGAAATGGAGCTTGTGTCGAGCAGGTGATTCTCGTTTGAGGAGCGTATTTATATATGGTGAGGACAAAAACGGTGCGTTTTATTTTCCTCTAGCCCCTGGATACGTGGTGAAAAGGAACCGTGGATAGATGACGCGTGGAAGAAGATTGAGTAAAAGAAGGGCATCACGTGTTCAATGAAGGGACGTGTGGTGAATATAAAACTCAAGGCTTGGAGATTAGTCTTAAGGCAGAAAACCGTCGCCGTTTAGTTAGCATCATGATTTTGGGTCATGCTGGAGCGCCACATCATCTGGGATCTTAAAAGAGATTAGGGTGGGAAAGATTTTTGTTTACTTGAGATTGATTGATGAATTATTAGCCTAATAGGAGGATGTGTGAGGTGGAGTGCAAATATTGGATATGTTTCTATTTCAATTTTTTTTATTTAAAGAAAATTTAATAAATAATAATTAATGGATTTTATATAAATAAGAAATAATTTTTTTAAAAAGTTAATTGGATAAAAAATATCAAATGTTTTAGTTAATTGACTATTGCATTTTGATTTTAAACTACATATGTCAACCTTTAATATTAAGAGAAATTGTATCAAACCTAACAATTTTAGATTCATTTTATTAATGGCAAAATATTTAATTTAATTCTTATATTTATATTTATTTTAAAGTTAAATTTAGTCTATTTTTAATTTTTTTTCTAAATTAATTTAAAATTTTCAATTTAAACTCAATTTAACTCAAAATTAAAATTATGGGTTAAATTTTTAAATTTAAATCTAAATTTTAAAAGTTAAATTTCTTAATTTTAAAAATAAATTTCTGATTTAAACCTAAAAATGAAGAAGTTTAATTTTTTTATTTTTAAAAATTTTTTGAGCTAAATTAAGTTTAAATTAAAACTTTTAAGTTAAATTAAATAAAAAGTTAAAAATTAACTAAATTAAACTCCTCCAATAAGTATAAAGTGTAATTGAGTTTTAAATCTTTTATTAATCACAATAAAATTTATAGACTATAAATTATTTTTTACTTTTTTATTTTATCAATCACTACTTTAAATAGATAAAATTTAAAATCTTTCAAATTAATTTTGAGATTCAATCTTAAAAATTAGGATATATGATTTAAAATTAAAATGCTTAATATAATTGCTAATTAGAAAAAAAAATTGATTTTTTATTGAATAGAATTTTTTAATAATAAATTTTATAATTAATAGATGAAAATATTTGAATTTAAGATTTTTTTTATATATATATTTTTAAAGATAAACAAAAATTAAATAGATGGCTTCCAATTGGGTGTTGATAATTTTTATTTAATTAAATAGGATATAACTGGGGTGGTAGAGGTAGAAACTTTTGATTTTGATTTTGATTTTGATTTTAGAGGAAGTGGCATCCAAAAGGAGGATGTTGGGGAACAAGTGGCAAGACGTTTGAGGGGCTAGCTGGACGGACAAATGTCCGTGTGATGTTGAGGTTTTTGAGTCAAATTTTTTTGGCCTTCTCTAAGGTTGGAAGGGTGACTTGCGCTTGCCATGACATTAATTTATGTGAATAAAGAAAGAGCTCGAAGGTAAGACAAGGATTGCGGAAACATAAACGTGGTGAATAAGCATTTGTTATTGTTGAGTAGGCATAAGCAATGTCACACGTGGCCTCTATTAATCATATCCAAATTGTAATTTTTTTTTTAGCTGATAGTTGTGATCCCATTTGAAAATTAATTCCATATTTCCATTATATGAATTCAACACGAAAATTCAATTAAGCAAAAAAAAAAAAAAAAGGGAAAATCAACTAAGGAATTTGGGTTTCAGACCTTTCAAAGGAAGGGAAATTTAAACTATAAAACAGGAGGATACAATCCTTTATTCGTATTTGGCAAAATAGTTTAGATAAATTTTGCTTATTCTCTCACAATTATATTAAGTTAATGAATCAAAAATATGTATTTAATATTAATATAAATAAATTAAAAGCAAATCCCTTATCAACAATGATTGTGAAATTGATTTTGAGAGGACTTCAATTGCAATTATGCCCTTTACCACATGTTATAAGCTTTTTCATGCAATGTCTGTCGTTATCTTTTACATTCAGGATCTTTTGCAATCTTTCCCACGTTCTTTCTTGCGTCTGTTTTACTGTCTTGCCCATGATCATCCTTTAAAATGACAACGTTTTATGCCTCCCTTTTATTGGTCTTCCTTTTCCATCCCTATCCATACTCCATATATGATATCTCTCATGGATACAATGAGATATCGGGTGAATTTTCTCCGTGATATGTAGATCCCATCCCCTTGTCTTAGCAAGATCTGCGTTATCATTTGAGGTGGAGAGAGTGCGAGGACAGCTGAGATGATAAAAAAATTGAAGAACACGAGGGAAGCATCACCGGGAGTCTACTAGGGAAATCCATCTTTTCATCAGTAGGTATGGGTTCATTTGCTCTCTCTTTTTGTCCTCCAAATTCATCAAATTCCACTCTTTCATGCCAAGATTGTACTTTTGCCTCTCTCATGGAACAAGAGTACATGCGTAGTTTGAGAGTTTGATTTTGAAGATGGAGGTTTGGTATTGTGTCAATGTTCTATTCTAATTTAAATAAAACCACTTTTCTTTATCTTAACTCTTCTAGGTGGTCACCCTCGAGTAGACATGTAATAAGAGAGAAATCAAGAGGCAATGGCTCCTTAATGGTGGTAATTGAGTTAGAGGTAAATCAATGATGGAAAGAATGCTCATTTAGGGTCTATTTGGATGGGTGAGGAAAATGTAAGTAATAGAAAGTTGAAAAATGTAATACCCCTAATTTTTAAATAATTATTTTATACGTAAATATAAATATTTTTGTCTAACTCCTGGTAATGTGGGCTTTACGTAGGTACTTTTGTTTTGTGGTAATTCGACCGTCGCCTGGATCTACAATTTCGGATTGAGCAGATAAGCTGCCGAGATGACTTCAAAATCAGGTCAAAGTTATAGGCTACTCCACCATTTTCAGATGCCTTGGACACGTTCCAAGCATCAGAATTGACATAGGTAAACTCGAACTCTGAGTTTCTTTAATTTTATAGTGCTGGGTTTAGAATAAAATTTCATAAAATATTCGTGGATAGTTAGAAAAATATAATTCCTTTTGTATTAGCTTAGTAATATTGCTAAGGATCGCGAGGCAAAATTTTAGAATTTTTAGAGCTCATTTGGGCAGTTTTTACAAAAATGGTTAATTGTATGGACTAAATTATAATTTTTCAAAATTGCAGTTGTTCACTGTTTGGATAGGTCTAGGAGGGGCCATGTGATATGATTGAGATATGGTTGTATGACTTGTGGATATAGAAGTGTATTTTTAAGCCCTTTTGCAGGTTGGATAGGTCCTAGGTATAGGGGAAATTCTGCTGGATTTTCGGCACAACTTAGGATCTCTTTGGTTCTTTTTAAACTTGTATTGAGTCAATTATATTAAATAATTGTAATATAATTGTCATGTAAGCAGACAGTCTTCTTCCTCCGCTCAACCACCACAGTGACCTCGGTTTATGTTAGTGAGTAAAACATTGATTTTAATTATAATTTCAATATTATTATATGTTCAGGTATGCTCATGCATCAATCTTATATATATATATATATATATATATATATATATATATATATATATATATATATATGTATGTATTTAAATACTAGGCATGTTTCATATTGCATATTTATTTGATGAAATGTTATGAATATTATTTTATGGTAATTTGGAGCAGTGTGCTTGTGTTGGCGTGCGTGTGGTGTGTGATATTGGATATAGATAGGATAGGTAGACGTAGCTGGAGCTTGACTCGTTGGGACCCGATCCTTTTATGGATTAGTCGGGGTAAGCACGGCTCGAGATGATCTCACTGGCTCTTGCATTTGGTCTATTAAGAGAAAGTCTGGCTTGAGATATACTCGCTGGCAGAGGTTGGATTAAGAGAGCTGTATAAGGGATCATCTCCCATATATGTACTGTTTGAATATTATATGGGTGTGTGAGTGCTCTAAATTACCTTTTTATTATTTACGATGTGATTTATATGAAAATTATAAAGGTGTTGTATTCCACTCTTTAGGATGCATTAGCTTTAGATAACTATAGAAATTGTACTTAAAATCGATATTTTACTCTCTGAGTAAAACACTCACTCCTGTTCACCTATTTTTCCAGGATACAGGAGGTCCTCTATTGAGTTTAACCTGCTCTATTCTTCGCAGGTCTACTATCAACATTTAATTGTATATTGTTCTTTTATTCTGTTCTAGAACTCCGCATGTAGTATTATTATTATTAGTGATGTATTTATTTGGATCTGTTATGTATGAATTAACTATAATTGTAAGCATGATATATGAGTATGCATGGATAATCATTGGGTTAAATGAGGGAGCTAAGCTCCCATTTGAATTAGTATTGTTATGAGCATGTGGAAGGTGAGCTGAGCTCCCCAAATTATTATATATATTGTGCTTACACGTCGGGTGAGTAAAAAACTCCCCGTTAGGTGGTCCATGTTATGGCCGGACTCTGTCTGGTTAATTTCTTGAAATTGGGCTCAATATGGGCCTTAGGATTGGGTCAAGGAAGAGTTAGGCTTACTACGGGCCTCGGGGGCTTTAGGTTAACCCAGGTCCTAGTGCAGGTCCAGCCCATAGGTTAGGTCGTGACAATTATGGTATCAAAGCTTAGACTCCAGATTCATGGAAAATACATGTCTACGACTTAAGAAGAGTCTAGTTAAGCGTTCACATACGGAGTATAGAATCCTATTTCCTTTTCTTCTGTAACTCCTTGTTTCTAACTTTTGCATTATATCTCGGGTAATATAGGAGTGTTTCAGTTAGTTTCTTAGTTTTCGTGAAGTACGTAGAGATGTAAAATAAAGTTAACAGACATGTTGAGGTTTGCCATGAGGATACGTACTCTAAGAAATGCTATGTTTCTGTCAGTATGGGTTTAAGTGGCATGCCTATTTGGTGTAAGGCGCGAGGACATAAAGGTGATTTTTAGCAATATAGCTACCTTAAGTGAGAGTGAGGGTACCACTGCTGGCAGTCATCGGTGGATAGCCTAGTTATAGTAAGTTCATGCTATCAGTGGATTCAAGAGAGATAAGAGATCAAGAGATCTAGTATGTCAGGACGTATCGTAGTAACTATACAATGTTATCGATGTCTTCTCTGTAAACTGCAGATTACAGTAATGACATGAGATTATTGTGTAGAGCTACGTGCTTCCTCGTAGTGCACCATGATTAGGGTGTTTGTAAACAACCTTTGTTTTGGTACAGTTATGTCAAGACAGAGTTTTAGTTCTATAGAGAAGTTAGGAAAACTCCTAGTTAGGGTTTAAGACCTTAGAGATTGAACACCAAAGGTCACAGTTGGGTGATAACTAGAGTCAGTGACTCTGTTATCCTACTTTGAGTGCAGAGTTAAAGCATAAGTGGCACAAGACTAGAGGTTTTTAGTATGATTGCAGTGTAATGGTGACACCTACTTGGTGGGATCATCTGGTATGAGATCGTTAGCAGTGTTGGCATTACAGTGGACGTATTGCCTAAAGTTTAATGAAGATAGCACCTCCTTCATGTGACATTGGAGCATAAGTACGACTCTACTCCCTAAAGGAGATTGGAGGTTATGAATAATATTCGTAGCCTACGAAATGACATTCTAGGAAGGTTGACAATATAAAAAGAGAGCAGACAACTTTCTATAGTTGTGGTAATGGGGTTGAGGTAGTACCTCTCTTGTTGTCACTTATACTGTAGAGTATGGTAATGTTTTATAAGGAGAGATAGAAGAGTACCACTAATATAACGATCTATGGAATGATGTCCTAAATGGGACTGTAGTGTGATAGGAAATAGTGGCTCAGGTATCCCCTTAGGGAGAGTATAATTTTCATTGTAAGGATCATAAGAGATCAGATCATGATGGATGTAGAGCTTTGGAGTAATAAGGGAAAAAAAAAAGGATCCTGTAAGTTCCCTCCTTGAGGTATTAGAGGGGTAGTTTAGAGTTAAATAGAGGAACGGATAATGACTATAAGTCAGCGAAAATAAGTCATAAAATATCAGTAGATAAAAGGAAATATAGAAATAAAAATTTGGATAGTTGGTTTTAGATGCAACTGGAGAGAAATTCGAATGACAGTGAAAGTACCGGCCAGAGTGGTTAGAGCACCAATTTTAAGTAATATCAAGGTGTTGATAACTTGATAGAGACTGTGAAGGAATATAAGTTCCTGACATGATAGTCAGATCAAGAAAGAGAGTAGCACTAAAGAATAAAATAGTCAAGTTCTACTTTAGGAAAGATAAAAGAGATGAATTAAAGAGCAAACCGAATAGCCAAAAATAGGATAAGGTCAGGAAGATCAAAATGTGATATAAGGTATATAAAGTGCCATCTTGAGCAAGGTAAATAGGATGAACTAAAAGCAATATTAGAAAACCTAGAACGAGGGTACATGAGTAAGGATAGCTGTCAAGATATAGAATCCAAAAGTGTAGGACTTAAAGCAGGTCATGGTTTGGGCAGTGTCAAGAGCCAAAACATAGGGTTCAGAGTTGCAAGATATGGATCAAACTCTGTCTATTCCTATTTCCAAGATGGAGTAGGTAACAATGGGATAAGTCCATTTAGACTTCTAACAGTATGAGGAAAGTTAGTTGAGGAATGCAACCAGAGTAAGTAAAAGTTATAGGATATGCAATAGTGTCTTGAACTATCCTATCAGGGAAAGGAGTGAATTAATAAGTAGTAAGTTAAATAAAAGTAAACCTAATGGTTCAAATAGGCATAACGAACAAAAAGGATGGTGCAAAATGGCACATAGGCTCAGGACCTGAGTAGAGGTGGTGAGATAGCAATTATGGGTCTGCGTTCAAGGATTAGGTAAGCATTTTTAGTATGACCAATAGGGTCACTTTATAAGGAAACATGAATAAAAATGAGTGATAGAACGACAGAAGGAGATAGAGCAGAAAGAAATATGTATGAGTGATAGTCACAAGTCACTGAGATGTACAAGGATAAGAGTTATGACAGTAAGCATGGGTGGAATCCCTTTTGGAATAGTTTATTAGTGAGAGGTATCTTCTTGAATATAGTAAAATATAGGGATACAAAAGAGTTAAGGTAGGCATAAAAAAGTAGAAATGGAGTACAAGTGGAGATAGAAAATCTTAAGATGATATATTAGGCAAAACGGTAGTACAATAGAAGGATTGTTGTAATTGATATCTTATATAGAGATGATGAAATTGCAGGGAGAAGACCAAGAGACATGAATGGTGTGTTGATGTCAGTAGCAAGAGATTTCTCATTCTCTTCAAGTTTAGATTGTACCTTTGGCTCTAGAAGTCTACATAAGCAAGGGAAATAATGTTGTGATGACCTAGTATTTAAGAACCTAATAGGCATCAGTTTGTACACATTCTTCTTAAAAAGAAAATAATGGTAAGCGTATACTTGATGTTATGTATGAAAGGACGATCAGAGTAGTGACGGGAATTAAGTCGAGTAAGTCACCAGGGCTCGCAACCCTTTTGAACTATAAGCTAGAGGAAGAGCTAGTTGTGAATAAGTTTTTGTGACACCCCTTACCCGTGTACAGTATACCCGAGTAAGTAATGCCACACGGTGTACCGGCACACTCTAATATACCTTAATTAATTTATGTCATGCTTTTGAATATAATTTATGAAATATAATTTATTTAGGCCATTTATCAAAAGTATTATTCATTTAAGGTTCCGAAAATTTTATAGAAAATCCGGCAGAGTGCCGGCTAAAAATGGAGAAAACAGTTCTTCGGAACCTGTTAAAAACACTTCCAAATAATTTCCAACCAATCTCAACTTCAATTCATCAATAGAGTCTCAACAATTTTTTTCAATTTCTCAACCATCCATTTCTCAGGGTTCTCATATATAAACAACAATTAAATACTCAAATTACTTCCATACATAATCATAAATCTTTATTATTTACATGAACCTCAAAATACATTACATAAATCCCAAATACATATGAGAAAATAAAAATTTAATTACAACATGACAAAATGACATCTAGTGTCCTACCAATGCATTGCAGGTGACGAGGTGACACGGACACTGTGCAGAACTGCAGGATGGACTCACCCAATCTGTGGTCTACTGGGCTCACGATCAGTATCTCCAGTACCTACGCGTGGCAAAAGCAACGCGCTAAGCAATAATGCTTAGTGGTGCAATAATAAAATAAAAGAAAATAGCAAGAAATTAAATGTGTAGTGAATGTATATGTTTTATTTGTTTGGTATTTGTATATCATTTACTTTGTCCACTTTTATTCATTTGGTTGCCCCAAGTAACCTACACTAGACGCATCGGATCGATAACGGTAACCGCACTGGGTATCTAGTACCTCGGCATCACACCATCGGTCACATATGCATCTCCTGTGCAATGTAACAACTACCAAGTCAGAATAATCTCGGGCACAAGGCCAAATCTCAATGCAAAGTCGAATGGCTAAAAGCCATGAAATCACGAATGGCATATTGCCATATGCGATCGCTAATTGAACCCTATTGGCATGCCAAACTATCCAAACCAATCATGTTAGGTATACTAGGGCATTTAAAACTTTTAAATTCTTCAATTTGTGCATTTCAAGTTTTGGTGTCACTATTCACCTCTTTGGTCAACAAAAATGTTGACTTTTGGATAGAAAATATGTACATTGACTTTGGCACTCCCAACATACCACATTTTACATTTAAAACTTGTTAGAATTGGTCACCATTACCATTTCTAACTTAAAACCAAGAGGGCAGAAAATTTCAGTTTTTGAAGCATATGTTTACTATTCCATTAAGCACTGTTTCAGTGAGAATTTGAAGAAATGACAAACATAAAAGTTGTTCCTTATTTTGTCTAGTTGAATTTACTTTTTTGAATCACTCCATTTGGAGTTTTGTAGCTCCAGATATGGTCCAAAAACCACAGCTGGCCGGATTGCCAATCTGCAGAATTGACCATATCTACAGTAACATGAACAGTAACTAGAATCACTTGGTTGGATGGGTTCTGGCCATAATTTGGGGTAGGTTCCTTCATGAAAGTTGTTTTTCTATGTCTTAAATTGTTGCTGTAAAAATTTCAGGTCAATTGACCAAATCTACAGTGAGTTATGGCCAAATGAACAGTTACTATTCATTTGGTCATTTTGCAGAATCAGTTGCAGGGTATCCGGATTGGGGCCAAGTTTTGGTCCTCTTGCTTTGGTCTTTTGGGCATGGTTTCTTCAGCAAAAATGTGCCATTATAAGCCTAGTTTCATGTCCAATTGGCCAAACACCAATTGGACCAACACAGCCCAAGTTATGGCAGTCCAAGTGAACTGAATTTTTAGTCCCTCTGCTGCTGTCCTAGGGCAGCCTACATCTTCACTTTGCAATCCTATTTTTCAGTCCAAATTGTGCTCAACTAACTAAAATAGTCACTAATTGACCATTAAAATGTTCTCTAACAATTTCCTAAGCCAAGTCAATTTTTTACTTCTCAAAACCCTAATGTCTAATTCAAATTACACATAAACCTTAATTAGCATACTAGTTCAATATCCATGCATATTCATACCTTAAACATCATTTCTAGCCACTCTAAGTTCATTAAAACAATCAAAATAATTCCTTCACAAGGGCTGCCGAAAATTCATAGTATGTATACACATAATTCTTGTTCATTTTAGTTACAATTCTTACTCAATTCAAGTTACAAATCACAAAAAATAAAGAGTTTTAAGTATCTAATGCACTAACCTTGAATAGGGCAGATTTTTTCCAAGTTAAATCTTCACTTTCCTCCACTTTTTAGGCTGCCAAACACTCTCCCAAGATGAGTGGACAACTTTTAATGAAAGGGGTTTAGGGTTTATGGTGAAAAGTAGAGAGAAAATAAGTTTGATGGAAGTTGGCAATGGAGGTTGGCTATGGGCAAGGGTTTCGGCTGGAATGGAAAGAGGTGGCTGCTGGTTTTTCTTTTATTTTTTTAGTCTCAATTATCTCTTTTATTAGTTAGTCAAATGGTTACTTAATTGTGATTGGTCATAGTTTTCTTAATGACATCTCCATGATGTCATAAATAAGCTTTTTCCTCACTTTCTTTTCTTTCCTCCACTACTCATTTTCAATTTAATTTCTAGTAATGTTTCTTCATATTTTATGTCATATTAATTATTTACTTAGCTGGACAAGTTGGCCAAAAATCACCACTGAAGGCGAAATGACCAAAATGCCCTCCGTTCGGCTCAACGGGTCAAAATTGTCTGTACCGATTGAAAAATTTTCCTAGGTATTTTCTTGGCATTCTAATGCCATAGGAACCTCAATGACCCTTCTCTGGAGTCCCAAAAATTATTTTATAAATTTTCCCCCGGGTCTAGGGCTCCTCGTTGCGAGAACCGCAACTTCCCTCTGGTTTACCCCTCGCTAGGGCACCGGCTCGTGTATCTTGGTTGTATTTTATTTCTAAAATTTTTACTAAATTTTTCTTATTAATATTTGAGTTAATTATGGTTTCTGACTTTAGTTTAAATATTTTTCCAGACGTTCTAGCTGTCCGGACCGACATCGGTCACCGGAACAGTAGAATGTACGGAGTTGCTATCGGGAGGGTGTTACAACTCTTCCCCTCTAATTTAAATTTTGTCCTCGAAATTTACCTGATGCAAACAGTTGAGGGAATTGTTGCCTCATCGTCTCTTCACTTTCCCAAGTTGCCTCTTCGGTGTTGTGGTGCCTCCAAAGCACTTTCACCAGTGGAATCTGCTTGTTCCTCAATTCTTTTACTTCCCGAGCTAGGATCCGTAGAGGTTCTTCTTCATATGTCAAATCCGGTTGTATTTCAATTTCTTCCCTGGAGATGACATGTGAAGGATCTGAGCGGTATCTTCTGAGCATGGATACGTGGAATACATTGTGGATCTTGTCCACTCCGTGGTAAAGCTAGCCTATAGGCCATCGGACCCACACGTTCAATGACTTCATATGGGCCAATGAACCTAGGGCTTAACTTACCTTTCCTTCCAAACCTCAATACTTTCTTCCATGGTGACACCTTGAGGAACACTTTGTCGCCAACCACATATTCTATTTCTTTTCTCTTCAAGTCGGCATAGGATTTCTGTCTGTCTGAGGCAACCTTGAGATTGGCTTTGATTAGTTTTACCTTTTCCTCAGTCTGTTTCACTGTGTCCGCCCTACCAAATTATCTTCGCCCAATTCAATCCAAAGACAATCGAGTTCTACATTTCTCCCATACAAGATTTATACGGGGCCATTTGGATGCTAGCTTGGTAGCTATTGTTGTATGCAAATTACCGCTGGGAGGTATCTATCCCAACTTCCCTCAAACTCAATGACACAACTCCTCAGCATATCCTCAAGGACCTGACATATATTTCATGTTATTGTTATCATTTCAATTCAATATTTGTATCAATTTCATTGGTTTCAATTGTTAACCTGGATTACTCTTTCTGATTGCCCATCCGTCTAAGGATGGAAAGCTGTGCTGAAGTGGAGTTGTGTACCCAAGGATTCATGTAACTTCTTCCAAAATCTCGATGTAAACCTTGGGTCTCGATCAGATATGATGGAAAGTGGAATTCCATGCAGTCTAACTATCTCACTAATATACAACTCTGCTAACTTCTCCAGTGAGTAGTCAGTCCTAACTGGCAGAAAGTGTGCTGACTTTGTCAATCTATCAACTATCACCCATACTGCATCATGTTTCTTCCGGGTGAGAGGTAGACCACTTACAAAATCCATGGTGACCCGATCCCATTTCCATTCGTGTATGATAGTCAGTAGCAAACCCGATGGAACTTGATGTTCGCTTGACTTGTCGACATGTTAAGCATTTAGTCACATAGTCACTATGTCCCTCTTTATACTGTGCCACCAATCTGAAGCTTCGATCATGATACATCTTTGTACTTCCAGGTGCATAGCATATACACCGGTGTGTGCCTCTTTAGAATATCGCCTTCAATTCCCCATCATCCGTACACAGTCTTCCTTTGTAATACTGACACCCATCCGCTTTCACCCCATAGTCGATTGCTTTTCCTCTCGAGATCTTGCTCATAATAGCCATTAACTTTTCATCCGCCTTTTGCCCATCTAAAATCTGCAGATGTGTTTGGCCTCACTTGCAACTTAGCCAAAATAACTCCATCTCGAACCAAAGATGACGGGCATTCAATGATCTCAAAGTCGTCATGGATTTTCTGCTCAAAGCATTAGCAACTACATTTGCCTTCCCGTGATGGTAGTCAATTACACAATCATAGTCCTTCAAGAACTCAATCCATCGCCTCGCCTAAGGTTGAGCTCCTTCGGGTTGGCAAGTATTTCGTGCTCTTGTGGTCCGTGTAAATGTAGCACTTTTCACCATACAAGTAATGCCTCCATATCTTCAAGCATAAGATAATTGCTGCAAGCTCTAGATCATGGGTAGGGTAGTTCTGCTCATGTGGTCTTAGTCACGGAAGCATAAGCGACCACCTTCCCCTCTTGCATCAATACACACCCTAACCCATTATGAGAGGCATCACTATAGACCACGAAGTCCTTTCTCGACACCGTGTGCTGCACACCGGTGCCTCTGTCAACATAGCCTTCAACTTCTCAAAACTGGTCTCGACACTTGTCATTCCACAAATCGACATTCTTGTGTAACAACTTGGTCATTGGAGCAGCTATTAGGGAAAATCCTTCACAAATCTTCTCAGAATACCCACTAGCCCCAAGAAGCTTTCGACCTCGGTTGTATTTCCGGGAGGCTTCCATTCCATCATCGCTTCTATTTTCTTGGGATCCACCTAATCCCATCACCGACACTATGTGTCCAAGGAATGCAATCTCATTCAACCAAAAGTCACACTTGGACAACTTAGCATATAACTTCTTTTCTCTCGTGGTTTGCGTAACAATCCTCAAATGCTCATCATGTTCTTCCTGGTCTTGGAATACACCAAAATATCATCAATAAAGACTACTACGAACCGATCTAGGTATGGATGGAAGATACAGTTCATAAGGTCCATGAATGCATACTGGTGCATTAGTTAGGCCAAAGGGCATCACTAGAAACTCATAATGCCCATATCGGGTCCTGAATGCGCTTTTGGCACATCTGCATCCTTCACCCTCAATCGATGATACTCGATCCGAGATCAATCTTAGAAAATACTCCTCGCTTCCCTTCAACCGATCAAACAGATCATCAATTCTAGGCAACGGATATTTGTTCTTCACAATACTTTATTTAATCGCCAGAATCAATACATAACCTCAAAGTCCCATCCTTCTTTTTCACAAACAGATTGGAGCTCCCCATGGTGACACATCGACGTATGAACCCCTTATCAAGCAACTCTTGCAACCGAAGTTTTCAACTCCCTCAATTCAATGGGTGCAATTCTATAAGGAGCAATGGAAATGGGTGTCAGACAGTTGTCTCAATAGCAAATTCAACTTCCCTTTCTCGTGGCAAACCTGTAATTCTTCAGGAACACATCCGGGAAGTCTTTACTGTGGGTATGTCACTCGGATTTGGATTAGCTGCCTAGTATCCACCACATGTGCTACGTAGGCTTCACCTTTTCTCATCATTCTTCTTGCAATCGTGGTGAGATGACATTGGACAAGAAATCATCCTTTCACCCACAATGCTGATCTCATTGCCCTCGAAGTTTTCAGAGAAATCCTCTTCAATTTGCAATCAACTATTGCCCGATGACGTGACAACCACCCATTCCCAAAATCACGCCAAACTCGTGGAAAGGCAACTCAATCAGTCCGCCAATAATTCATACCCCGAATCCTTAACAGGCAACCCTTGTATACTTTGTTCACCACTACACTGTGACCCAATGGATTAGTGACCGTAATGTCTTGGTCACTCTCCCTACTAATATCCCCTTTCTACGGGTAAGTTGATGCATGTATGAATGAGTGGATTCGGATCCACCAATGCATGCACAGTGTAGTGTAGAGGAAGAACGCACTCGATGATGTCCGGCATCTTGCTCCTCCCGAGCTCTAATAGCATAAGCTCTTCTGGTGGTCCGCTATCGTGCCTCTCTGCACGCTCGATGCGAGCCTCTGTGATGGTCCAATGACCTCGATTTACCCGATTTTCTACCTCTCTCAGTGCAGGAGCAGTCTGTCTCGCTTTATGTTGGAGCAAAGAGTAGTTCTGCGTGGATGCTTCCTTAATCGATGCTCTGTTGACCCACACCTCAACCGTGCACCGATTACCTCCAACACTTCTTATGCCACTTCAGCGGTGTGGACATGCAGAAGATGCCGGGCTGGTCCTCAACCCCATCCTCGAGAGTTGCCCACCGATGGTGTGGATGACCTCTCATAGGGGTGAATCGTGGCTCGGCCCCGAGACCGACCACGACCACGTGGTTGAGCTGAACTCGTGCAGAGGACCCTTGAACTTCTTCCCAAATGCAGGAGCTAAACTAGACCGACCGCCCCTCTTCTCGCTCTCTCTTCTGGTTTGCTCACTGATTCTTACTTTTTCCACCTTTATTGCAGCTTCCACTAACTTGGTAAATTCTGTGATTCCCAAGGCAGTGAGCTGGATCTTGATGTTGTCATTTAGTCCCTTTTCAAATCTCTTACATCTTTTAGCTTCATTAGGGACTATCTCCCTTCCATAGCGGCTTAATCGGACGAATTCCTTCTCATACTCAGCCACTGACAGCTGTCTCTGCCTCAGGTTAATGAATTTCCTTCTTCTCTCTTCTAGGTATACAGTACCCACATATTTCTTCTTGAATTCGGAGAGAAAGAAGTCCCAAGTTATAGCTTCTGGCTGCACTTCACTGGACACCGTGTCCCACCACTCATAAGCATCATCTTGCAACAGAGATATGGCAGCCTCTAAATTTTGCTCAGTGCGGTGGAGTTGTTTTAGAACTCGCACTGCCTGCTCAACCACCCCTACCGCCACGTAATCATCTTCTCTCCGCCATAGAAATCCACCGCCCCAAACTTTCTTAACCTTCCAGTGTGATTTACCAGAGCTGGTGGTGGTGGTGCTTCTGCATTACCCCGCCATTTGTCTAAAGAAATCGGCCATTTGTCAAACATGGCCTGTGGAGGCCGAGCGGCTCGCTGAGCTGGTGGAGCAGGTTCTCCCATGCCCCCAGTCTCAGCTGCTGCAGGTGGAGCATGACTCTCCACTTCCTCCTCAACAGCTCTCTGAGATGAAGGGTCCATATCCTATTCAAAATAACAAAGACAAACAGATCTGCATTAGTGTCACCTCGACTCTTACAAATGCAATGCATGGTATGGACTCAATCTAGGCCCAGAAACGCCTAAACTGTGCTCTGATACCACTAAATGTGACACCCCTTACCCGTGTACAGTATACCCGAGTAAGTAATGCCACACGGTGTACCGGCACACTCTAATATACCTTAATTAATTTATGTCATGCTTTTGAATATAATTTATGAAATATAATTTATTTAGGCCATTTATCAAAAGTATTATTCATTTAAGGTTCCAAAAATTTTATAGAAAATCCGGCAGAGTGCCGGCTAAAAATGGAGAAAACAGTTCTTCGGAACCTGTTAAAAACACTTCCAAATAATTTCCAACCAATCCCAACTTCAATTCATCAATAGAGTCTCAACAATTTTTTTCAATTTCTCAACCATCCATTTCTCAGGGTTCTCATATATAAACAACAATTAAATACTCAAATTACTTCCATACATAACCATAAATCTTTATTATTTACATGAACCTCAAAATACATTACATAAATCCCAAATACATATGAGAAAATAAAAATTTAATTACAACATGACAAAATGACATCTAGTGTCCTACCAATGCACTGCAGGTAACGAGGTGACACGGACACTGTGCAGAACTGCAGGATGGACTCACCCAGTCTGTGGTCTACTGGGCTCACGATTAGTATCTCCAGTACCTACGCGTGGCAAAAGCAACGCGCTAAGCAATAATGCTTAGTGGTGCAATAATAAAATAAAAGAAAATAGCAAGAAATTAAATGTGTAGTGAATGTATATGTTTTATTTGTTTGGTATTTGTATATCATTTACTTTGTCCACTTTTATTCATTTGGTTGCCCAAAGTAACCTACACTAGACGATCGGATCGATAACGGGTAACCGCATTGGGTATCTAGTACCTCGCCGTCACACCATCGGTCACATATGCATCTCCCCAGGCAAATGTAATGTACCTACCAAGTCAGAATAATCTCGTGCACAAGGCCAAATCTCAATGCAAAGTCAGAATGGCTAAAAGCCATGAAATCACAGAATGGCATATTGCCATATGCAGTACTGCTAATTGAACCCTATTGGCATGCCAAACTATCCAAACTAATCATGTTAGGTATACTAGGGCATTTAAAACTTTTAAATTCTTCAATTTGTGCAATTCAAGTTTTGGTGTCACTATTCACCTCTTTGGTCAACAAAAATGTTGACTTTTGGATAGAAAATATGTACATTGACTTTGGCACTCCCAACATACCACATTTTACATTTAAAACTTGTTAGAATTGGTCACCATTACCATTTCTAACTTAAAACCAAGAGGGCAGAAAATTTCAGTTTTTGAAGCATATGTTTACTGTTCCATTAAGCACTGTTGCAGTGAGAATTTGAAGAAATGACAAACATGAAAGTTGTTCCTTATTTTGTCTAGTTGAATTTCCTTTTTTGAATCACTCCATTTGGAGTTTTGTAGCTCTAGATATGGTCCAAAAACCACAGCTGGCCGGATTGCCAATCTGCAGAATTGACCATATCTACAGTAACATGAACAGTAACTAGAATCACTTGGTTGGATGGGTTCTGGCCATAATTTGGGGTAGGTTCCTTCATAAAAGTTGTTTGTCTATGTCTTAACTTGTTGCTGTAAAAATTTCAGGTCAATTGACCAAATCTACAGTGAGTTATGGCCAAATGAACAGTTACTGTTCATTTGGTCATTCTGCAGAATCAGTTGCAGGGTATCCGGATTGGGGCCAAGTTTTGGTCCTCTTGCTTTGGTCTTTTGGGCATGGTTTCTTCAGCAAAAATGTGCCATTATAAGCCTAGTTTCATGTCCAATTGGCCAAACACCAATTGGACCAACACAGCCCAAGTTATGGCAGTCCAAGTGGACTGAATTTTCAGTCCCTCTACTGCTGTCCTAGGGCAGCCTACATCTTCACTTTGCAATCCTATTTTTCAGTCCAAATTGTGCTCAACTTACCTAAAATAGTCACTAATTGACCATTAAAATGTTCTCTAACAATTTCCTAAGCCAAGTCAATTTTTTACTTCTCAAAACCCTAATGTCTAATTCAAATTACACATAAACCTTAATTAGCATACTAGTTCAACATCCATGCATATTCATACCTTAAACATCATTTCTAGCCACTCTAAGTTCATTAAAACAATCAAAATAATTCCTTCACAAGGGCTGCCGAAAATTCATAGTATGTATACACATAATTCTTGTTCATTTTAGTTACAATTCTTACTCAATTCAAGTTACAAATCACAAAAAATAAAGAGTTTTAAGTATCTAATGCACTAACCTTGAATAGGGCAGATTTTTTCCAAGTTAAATCTTCACTTTCCTCCACTTTCTAGGCTGCCAAACACTCTCCCAAGATGAGTGGACAACTTTTAATGAAAGGGGTTTAGGGTTTATGGTGAAAAGAAGAGAGAAAATAAGCTTGATGGAAGTTGGCAATGGAGGTTGGCTATGGGCAAGGGTTTCGGCTGGAATGGAAAGAGGTGGCTGTTGGTTTTTCTTTTATTTTTTTGGTCTCAATTATCTCTTTTATTAGTTAGTCAAATGGTTACTTAATTGTGATTGATCATAGTTTTCTTAATGAAATCTCCATGATGTCATAAATAAGCTTTTTCCTCACTTTCTTTTCTTTCCTCCACTACTCATTTTCAATTTAATTTCTAGTAATGTTTCTTCATATTTTATGTCATATTAATTATTTACTTAGCTGGACAAGTCGGCCAAAAATCACCTCTGAAGGCGAAATAACCAAAATGCCCTCCGTTTGGCTCAACGGGTCAAAATTGTCTGTACCGATTGAAAAATTTTCCTAGGTGTTTTCTTGGCATTCTAATGCCATAGGAACCTCAATGACCCTTCTCTGAAGTCCCAAAAATTATTTTATAATTTTTCCCCCGGGTCTAGGGCTCCTCGTTGCGAGAACCGCAACTTCCCTCTGGTTTACCCCTCACTAGGGCACCGGCTCGTTTATCTTGGTTGTATTTTATTTCTAAAATTTTTACTAAATTTGTCTTATTAATATTTGAGTTAATTATGGTTTCTGACTTTAGTTTAAATATTTTTCCGGACGTTCTAGCTGTCCGGACCGACACCGGTCACCGGAACAGTAGAATGCATGGAGTTGCTACCGGGAGGGTGTTACAGTTTTAGTGGATGAAATTATTGCTAATGGGTAACTTTAAGGTTTAAGTCTAGAGAGCCGTGAGCAGTATGTGTGGTTGTATTAGAATGAATACGTGAAGTATCTTGATCGAAATTATAGCCTAGCACACATTTCCCACATCCATGTTAGTTCAGCTGCAACTTATAGTTTCAAGGGTTCCTATCTAACTATGATGAGCAATTTCCTACAAAGGATAGTATGGAATGATAATGTTCTAATGGTTAAGTTAGGAACGTAGACACAAAAAGAATTTTCTAGGGTCAATTACAAGCATTACATAATGTGAAAGATGTACTGATAGGAGCCAATCATAAGGTTGGAATCCTAGAAGTAATGGAACTAGTAATCAAGATAGAACTAAGAGATAAAAAGAAAGTCAAAGTAGATGTTGGGAAGGATATCCTTGAAGGAAAGGCATAAGGGTGAGAGAGGACGAAGGTTAAAGAATAAGTACAATAAATTGGAAAGATATCAACACTAACAGAAACAGAAAGAAAAAAAAAGTGGATAAGATCCAAAGAATAGGTGAAAAGCTTAGTAGAGTTGGTTACAATGATGAGGATAAGAGAGAATAAGTACACTAGGGACACACTAAGGGATGTTTAAAACAAATTATGGTGAAATGGTAAGATAATTGAATAATGGAGCCTCGATTTAAGTACCAATGTGTTAGGAAGCACGTCAGATAGTAAGAAATTTCAAGCAGAAGGAAAGTAACTCTCTTTCAGAAAAGGATTAGGATATGATAAGTTGTTTTAACTGCATGGCTTAGGAATACGTAGACTTTTGTTAGGTTAGAAAAAAGGCCCAACCCACTTTCTACTATTAATAAATAGAATATGAATGCTCAACACTTAGATAGAGCTCTACATAACTAGTTACATAAGATGGATAGGGGTTGATTTGAGGACCTTAGTAATGACACAAGTAAATTGGAAATTCGAACTATCATCGGAATGAGAAGATGCATAGGTGTTAACCAATGGGGCCATAGGACAAGTAAAGATGTCAAACAAGATACCTATGATAGGTGCTGCAGGAAAGCATCTCATAGGATACTATAGGATAAGGAACATAAGTCATGTCTGTAGGAAGCAGAGATTATTGAAACAGAGGCATGATGACTGAAGTCACTAAGAGATACGTTAGGGCACAATGAAGGAGAGTTAAGCACCAAAGCTGATGGAAGTTATGAGATATCAAGTCGAACACAGTAGAGGTATAGTGAGTACTGAAGATGTCAGAAAAAGATTAAAGAGTGGTTTGAGGTATGAGTTTCACTGTGAAATAACGATGATAGCTAGGATACTACAGCAGGCAAAAGAGCTATTCGGATCCTGGGTGAAAGGATGTAGAGTTTACAGTTGGTGATTATGTATTCCTAAAGGTCTCCCCAATGAAAGGAGCTATGAGGTTTGGGAAGGAAGGCAAGCTGCCACCTAGATACATAGGATCTTTTGAGGTCATTGATAGAGTTGGAACAGTTGCTGACCAGTTGGAGTTACCACCAAGCCTTTCTCATGTCCACCCAAGGTTCCACATTTCCATGCTTTGGAAGTACATACCTGATCCTTCCCATGTGTTATAGCCCAATATAGTGGAGTTGAAGGAAAACCTAACCTTCGAGGAGCAACCAATAGCCATAGTGGACTTTCAGACGAGGCGGCTATGGTCAAAATAGATCCCTATGGTTAAGGTTTTGTAAAGGAGCCAATTGATAGAAGAGTGTACCTAGGAGTCAGAGCAGGACATGCGCAATAAGTACTCGTACTTTTCCACTGTGTAATCTTGTAATTCTTTATTCTGTCTTGTGAAAAATTTAAGGGCAAATTTTCTAGGGGGGGGGGGGGGCAAGAATGTAACACCCCTAATTTTCAAATAATTATTTTATATATAAATATAAATATTTTTGTCTAACCCATGGTGTTGTGAGCTTTGCCTAGGTACTTTTATTTCGTGGCAATTCAACCGTCACCTAGATCTATAATTTCAGGTTGAGCAGATAAGTTGCTGGAATCACTTCAGAATCGGGTCAAAGTTATAGGCTACCCCACCATTTTCAGACACCTCGGACGCGTTTCAAGCGTTAGAATTAACATAGGTAAACTCGAACTCCGAGTTTCTTTAATTTTATAGTGCTGGGTTTAGAATAAAATTTTATAAAACATTTGTGGGTAGTTAGAAAATTATAATTCATTTTGTATTAGCTTAGTAATATTTCTAAAGACCGCGGGGCAAAATTTTAAAAATTTTAAAACTCATTTGGGCAGTTTTTACAAAAGGGTTAGTTGTAGGGATTAAATTGTAATTTTTTAAAATTGTGGTTGTTGACTGTTTGGATGGACCCAGGAGGAGCCATGTGATGTAATTGAGATATGGTTGTGTGACTTGTGGATATAGAAGTGTATTTTTAAGCCCTTTTGCAGGTTGGGTAGGTCCTAGTTATAGGGGGAACTCTGCCTGATTTTTGGCACAACTTACAGTGTCTTTGTTTCTTGTTAAACTTGTATTGAGTCAATTATATTAAATAATTATAGTATAATTATTAGATGAGCTGAGACAGCCTTCCTTCTCCGCCCAATTATCACAGTGACCTCGGTTTACGTTAGTAAGTAAAATATTGATTTTAATTATAATATCAATATTATTATATGTTCAGGCCTAGGTTGTAAGTCCCGTCTTTGTAGCCGAGAGGGCGTGTTTAGGGCAGTGATTCCTAGTGCGATTACCTCACTTAACTCAAAAGATCAACCTAGAAAAATTCTTTAAGTATGAATCCAATTTTTTGTAGGACATTTCTTCTTCAAACTCTTCTACCTCGTCCTCCGAGTCGAGAAAGATAGTTAATAGTGAAGAAATAATAATCGAAGATTTTGAAAAATGTATAGATAATTGGCAAATTCCAAAAGTACAAAAGGATCAGATCTATCAGACTACAAAACTCAATTTTTTCAAAACTGATTTCACAATCAAAACTGAAGAAAGAGATATTCAGATTACAAAAACCCTTTGAGACGATCTCTCTTCTGTCTCAAAAATCCTTACAAAAACACCGTGAAAAACAATACAAATACATCCATATAGGTTTAGTCCAAGTTGGAATTAAACCGCTTACAAAAGAAGGGTTGAACACCTCAATCCTAGCAGTTCTTAGAGATACTAGGTTCATAAACTTCCAGGATTCCCTGCTTAGTTCAATCGAGTCTAGTTTGTGCAGTGGACCAATATCTTTTGATTGCTATCCAAATTTTACTGTTTCGTTAAACGACAGTAATATTACAAAATCCCTTGTTTTACAAATCAAAACTCACAATTACAAAATGCTTGAAGGATCTATTCCTCTTGCACTGATTTACAAAATCCATTACAAAGCTATGGTTTCTGCTTTTGCTACAAAACATAAGTTTCAAAGTAAAAGAGGAGAAACTTTGCTTTTACAAACTGATCTTACAAAATCCAACACTGTAATCCCTAGATCTATCCAATGGAAGGATTTAACCCTACCAGAAGAATGGATCTTAGAAGGTGCAGTAGAACCAGAATCTTCAAAAATAGTTGAGCCAAATGTTCAACTTAGGCAAATAACCCAGTATGACGATGGAAGAGTCAGCCTTAGCTTTAACAGAAGCCTTAGGTTTACAGATGATTCCTCAACATCCAGTATTGTTGACATAGGAAGAGTGTCTTGTATACATTCTGTCATTAGTTTGCCTGTTACAAAACCAATTGGAATATAAAACATTCAGCCTAGGTATTCTACCTCAGACTTACCTAGCTCTTCTAGGTTTTCTACTTCAGAAATAACTAGATCCACTTTACAAAACGTAGACTACTCTACAAATGTTCCACATCCAGTTTATACAAATTTACAAAATGAGTCTGTTCAGGATGAAACCCAAACAGAGTCAGAACCTACTTCTCCTACCTTTTCAGCCATTACAAAAAATGTAAACCATGAACTTAATGTGCTTGGAAAAGAATTTGAAGTAGACAAACAATATTTGCATGATGATTTATTCTCCTAAAAATCAAAAAAAGCAAATGTAGTTTTTCAAAAATTTCAATGATCAAAGGAAAGAAATTCAAAAGGAATATTATGACTTTATACACCAACATAAAGTTCATATTCTCTTCTTTGATTGGTTTGAGATGTATGCTAAATAGCATAACATTTCATATCCATTTTCCAAAACTCCAAAAACTTTCAAAAAATCAGATCCAGTTTCAAAACCTTCTCAAATTTCAAAACCTAAACAACAGGAGTCAGAAGATAATCAAACAGAGTTCATTGCGGCTTTGAAAGATCTTCTAAAGAAAGCAGAAGAAAAATTGTCTCTGTTAATCACATTCGTTAGAAACAAAGTTCCTAAATGGGAAATTTCAGATGGTAGAAAAATACAATCTGAACATCCTCCTCTTAGGATAGTAAAAATTCCCCACTTGGAACAAACAGTAGAAGCAGCCCCTTACAAAATTCCAAATGAAAATGATTCTGTGAATATAAAAAACATTGTTCTACAGAATAACTTTACAAATGCCCATTTGCATACCATAGGTAAGCAATTACAAAAAATGGAACAAAATCAACAGGCTACAGTTTCCCAAATTGAAACTAAGCCGGATACAAAATTGAAAAACCCAATTTTCAAACCATTCCAAGTTTCCAAAAATAGTCAAAAAGACTTACAAAACAACAGCAATTCTGAATTCATCCAAGCTTTGAGAGACATGAAGACTAGGATAAAAGCTTCAACTTCTACTCTAGTAGCACCTGAAACACCTCAAACTTCCCAAAGGAGTGTCAATATAATTGAGAAAGATTCAGATTCAGATGTCCAAAGCCAGGAAAACCAGCCCATCCAAACTGAAGAAATTCAGTCTTCAAAACCTTTACAAATCAATAGACTTTATTGGCCGCGGGTAGCAACACCCCTCCCAATAACAGCTCCAGACCTAGGCATAGAAAATAGATCTGAAATCCTGACCCAGTCTAAATTCAATGCCTCTACTGTCTATGAATGGAACATAGATGGTACGTCTGAATACAACATCTTGAATTTGCTCCAGCAAATGACCATGGCAGCAAATGCTTACAAAACCCAAACTGGAACCCCAGACAGAGCTATTGCTGAACTCCTCATTGCAGGATTCTCAAGACAGCTCAAAGGATGGTGGGATTATCATCTCACGAACCTACAAAAATCTGAGATTCTAGAATCCATACAAACTCAAGAAGATGGCGTGCCAATTTTTGATGAGTTAGGCCAACCAATCCCATATGCAGTAGCCACCTTAATTGTAACAATTTTCTTACATTTCGTAGGTGACCCATCCCATCTTAAGGATAAAAATGCCGAACTTCTTTCAAACCTTAGATGCAAAAAACTGAGTGATTTTCAGTATTACAAAAGCACTTTTCTTACTAGGGTAATGCTTAGAGAAGATTCTAATAAGCCCTTTTGGAAAGAAAAATTCCTTGCTGAACTTCCGATCCTTTTAGGAGAAAAAGTTAGGAATAAAATCAAGGAAGCATTTGGAAATCAAATCCCATATGATAAATTAACCTATCGTGAACTAGTCAGTCTCACTCAAAAAGAAGGTTTAAAGATTTGTCAGGATTTGAAATTACAAAAACATTTGAAATGGGAAATGAGAAAAAATCGCCAAGAGTTAGGATCTTTCTGCAAACAATTTGAAATAGGAACTAAAAACCATACTCCAGATTGTGGAGGAAGTTGTAGCAGAAAACCTTACAAAAAATCATCCCAAAAATACAAAAACTCTTTGAAACCAGAAAAAGATTCCTATTACAAAAAACTTCCAAAAAAGACTAGTAAACCTAGTTCTCAATCCAAATCAAAGATAAAAAATTTCACTTGCTACAAATGTGGTAACAAAGGCCACATTGCAAATTTTTGCAAGTTAAACAAAAAACTTCATGAGTTGCAATTAGAAGAAGAAGTTATTAATAAAATAACTGCTCTTTTAATTGAAACCGAAGGTGAGTCCAGTAATTCTGAACTCACAGAAAATGAAAAAGGATTACAAATTGATGAATTAATCACAAGTTCATCATCCAGTTCAGATTCTGAAACAGAAAATGAACTGTTGACAAAACCAAAATTGAAAATTAATGTTCTTTTAAAAGACCAGAAGTTACTCTTAGAAATCCTTACACAGGTTGAAGATTCTCAATTACAAAAAGAATTTTTAGGAAAACTTTTAAAAACCTTTGAAGAACAACCAATACAAAAACCTTCTATTCTACCCTCTGTTGCAAGAAACACATATGACCTTACGGCCATGTTGGGTAGAAAGAAGACTTCAAAACAATCAACTGTTTCAGTCCAAAGCCTCCAGGAAGAAATAAAAGCTGTTAAGATTGAGCTTAATAAGCTTAAAGAAAAACAGGCATAGGACTCAGAAACAATTCAAAAATTACTTTCAAAACAAATCAATGAAGAAGTCAAAGAAGAAGATGAAGAAAATACATTAGAAATTCAAAATCTTGAAAAACCTACAAAGGATTTTCTCTTCATTCTTAATGAACATTCTTCCAGAAAATATTTGATTAGAATTTCAATAGTTTTATCAAAAGATTTCAAGATCGATACAATTGCCTTATTTGGTACAGGTGCAGATTTAAATTGTATTAAAGAAGGCATTGTTCCAGAGAAATTCCAAGAAAAAACTACCGAAAAATTTTCAGCTGCAAACAATTCCAAAATCAAAATTAATTACAAAACAGAGGCTTCAATAGCCAATTCAAATCTCCTTCTAAAAACTTCATTTGTTTTAATAAAAGATATTAGTCATAGTGTCATATTAGGGACGCCGTTCATCAATTTAATTACTCTCTACAGAGTCAACTATGATAGTATTTCTTTTAAAACAAAAAATCAAAACCTTGTGTTTCCTTTTGTTGAAAAACCCAAAACAAAGAATTTGAATATCGTAAAGGCTTATTCCATTTTTGATAATCAAATAAATGTTTTGGAAACAAGACAGCATTTACAAAAAGAAAATTCTTTAAACAAGCTTGTTTTGAAAAATCAATTTTTGATTATCGCTATTACAAACTAACCCTTGTGAGTTTTGCAGATGGCGAATCATCCAACAATGGTGATTGAGTCCATTTTGGACCAATAGTCCTCTCCAAAACTCTGCTCAAAAATTCAGAATTAATGTAGCGAGCGCATATGTTCCCACGAAAGGCACCAATGTTTATTAGATAATCTTTGGACTTTAATACAAAACAAAGGTTGGGAGTAATGACTCTCAATGCACTTTGTATTGAGTTTGAGGAAGCTAATAAATATGTGGCTGACCTCCTTAGCAGAATTAAATATCATGAGGATCATATCATGGTAGCTCAATCATTCATTAAGTTTTTACAAAACCAAATTTTATACAAATCCATTACATCCAGAATTAGTCCATCAGATCCATCCACTTCTAACCAAAATCATCACCTTGAATTACAAAAACAGGAATTTGAAGGCCTAGGATCCCCACTGGATTCTAGTGTAAGAATTCAAAAGCGAAGGACTGAAAGCCTAGGATCCCCACTAGATTCTAGTGTAAAATTACCATTGGCCCCACTGGTTAATGTAAAAAATTATCACCACAGTGAAGTCCTTTTTACTTCACTTGGTGCCAATAGGTCCTTAGAACATTTCCAAACCCGTTGTCTTTCGAAGAAATTCAGGCAACAAGTTCTCAATGGTCTTCCTCAAGAGATCTGCGAGCAGATTATACAAAACATCATCCAGTCCAGAATCAAAGAACAGCTGGATGTTCTCCAAAAATGCCTCAATTTTACAAAAAGCAATCAGCAAGGTCACAATGGATGGTCATGGGAATGGGAGTACCATTCAAAACCCCATTTTTATTGCACTCAGGAACATCCTAACCGATATCCTCCTGTGCTATCGATCGTGAACACTTAGATTTCAAGATCCCCGCTTCAAAACCACTCAGATGTCTGGAACCCGATATCTAGACGCCAGAGAACTATTCAAATGGGGTATGTTAGCTGGAATCCGAGTCACAAGATCTGATTGTGAAATGACAAGGTTTTTGGGAAATAGAGTCCTTCAAGAAGTCAGGAGACTATTATTCTGCCAAAAACCAGTCAACATACAAATCATTTCAACACCAGAAGTATTAGCAAATGGAGAGCTACAACAAGCGATCCATTACTTCTACCTGGATACAAAACTTCCTCCTCTCTATCATCTTCCTGATTGGCCATGCAATCATGAAGACTATTTCGTCCAACTCAACAAAAGGTGAGAAAGACAGTCGTCGAAAACTGGCGAAAACACCGATATCCAGAATATGCGCTAGTCCATACAGGTACATATTCTCGGATATATGTTCACTATGAACATTTGCCAAGCCCAAAACCCTTTCATATTGAAACACGGTATGAAAATTACATGGTTCAATATGAAAGTCACTACGACTTATCTTCTGTCTTGTCAGATGACGAAACAAGTGACGACGAGGAGACATGGCACAACTTACAAAACATGATGGAAGGATAAAAGAGTGGTCCCAGCTCCACTCCATAAAAAAAAAAAAGAAAAAGAAAAAGAAAAGAGAAAAAGAAAAGAAAAAGAAAAGAAAGAAAAGAAAATTTAAGACGCAAAAGAAATTTATGGCAAAATTATCCATTTTCTCTTCATTTTCCTTTATTTTAATTTTGTAATCATTTTATTCTCTTCCTTTATTTCAAATCAGACAGACTTCACCTATCATATCTTGCATGTGAAGGAGACAAGAAGCACTGTTCACACGTGAAGGCATCAAGTGGCAGACACTGTTCAAAACCTACAAAATTACAAAATTGCCCCTGGACACTTCTATATAAGGAGGCACCCATCCAAGGCAAAGGGAAGCCACTTCATACCATTCTTCAAGCCTCTTGAGCCCAAGCTTCTCCCTTTCAAGCTTCTCGCCGAGAGAAACCGAAGAAGGTCTGAAGGAGTTTCACCGAGGTGAAGAAAGGAGCAGAAGGTTGATTCACTTCCCATCTCGCCTCTACCTCACCTACAAACCCTGTAACTTCCTTGTAGTAGATCTTAGGAAGCTCATGTGCTGAGCAACCTTTGTAAGTCCTACCCGGAATTACATCTCCAAAACCTTTATACAAATCTTACAAATTTTATAAAGTTTTGAAGTAAGTTTTTCTTCAATTTTATTCTTACAAAATTACAAATATTTCTTTCTTTTGCATGCATATGGTTGGTTCAACTTTGATGCATAAATATACGTATATATATGTTCATAACGATCGCTCGCTTTATTGAATATATACATGTATATTCATATTTAAATATCAAGTTTAATTTTTAAGTATATATATATATTCTTAACGGACTGGCTCTGCCGCCTATATAATATATATATATATATATATATATATATATATATATATATAATCTTTAATTTACAAATTTAATTTTCATTTCTGAAGATTTTCCTTTCTTGTGCATTTTGTTTATTTCTTTAATTATTTATATATTGTTCAAGATCTAGATCGTTACTTCTTCCCTGTTAGCTCATCCCCCTTTCGATATGAGCTAACAGGGAAGAAGCAATAATCTAGATCTTAAACAATATATAAATAACTAAAGAAATAAAAAAAATGCACAAAAAGGAACTCTTCAGAATTGAAAATTAAATTTGTAAATTAAAGATTAAATATATATATATTCTATAGGCGGCAGAGCCAGTCCTTTAAGAATATATATACTTAACAAAAATAAAATTAAATTTGTAAATTTAAATATGAATATACATGTATATATTCAATAAGCGGCAGAGCCAGTCCGTTATGAACATATATACGTATATTTATGCAGATAGGCGGTTGAACCGACCATATGCATGCAAAAGAAAGAAATATTTATAATTTTGTAAGAAAAGAATTGAAGAAAACTTACTTCAAAACTTTATAAAATTTGTAAGATTTGTACAAAGGTTTTGGAGATGTAATTCCAGGTAGGATTTACTGAGGTTGCTCAACACATGAGCTTCCTAAGATCTACTACAAGGAAGTTACAGGGTTTGTAGGTTTGTAGGTGAGGTAGAGGTAGGGCAGGATGGAAAGTGAATCAACCTTCTTGCTCCTTTCTTCATCTCAAGGTGAAACTCCTTTAGGAACTTCTTCGGATTCTCTCGGCTTGAGAAGCTTGAAAGGGAGAAGCTTGGGCTCAAGAGGCTTGAAGAATGGTATGAAGTGGCTTCCCTTTGCCTTGGATGGGTGCCTCCTTATATAGAAGTGTCCAGGGGCAGTTTTGTAATTTTGTAGGTTTTGAACAGTGTCTGCCACTTGATGCCTTCACGTGTGAACAAAGGCTTTGTCTCCTTCACATGCAACAAGAAAAGTGAACGATAAGATATGACAGAACAAAGGTCCTGTCTGGATTTGAAATAAAGGAAGAGAATAAAAATGATTACAAAAATTAAAATAAAGGAAAATGAAGAGAAAATGGATAATTTTGCCGCTATAAATTTCTTTTGCCGGTCTTAAATTTTCTTTTTCTTTTCTTTTTCTATTTTCTTTTTCTTTCTCTTTCCTTTTTCTCTTTTCTTTTTCTCTTTTCTTTTTCTTTTGTTTTTTTTTTTTTTTTTTTTTTTTTTTTTTTTTTTATGGAGTGGAGTTGGGACCACTCTTTTATCCTTCCATCATGTTTTGTAAGTTGTGCCATGTCTCCTCGTTGTCACTTGTTTCGTCATCTGACGAGACAGAAGATAAGTCGCAGTGACTTTCATATTGAACCATGTAATTTTCATACCGTGTTTCAATATGAAAGGGTTTTGGGCTTGGCAAATGTTCATAGTGAACATATATCCGAGAATATGTACCTGTATGGACTAACGCATATTCTGGATATCGATGTTTTCGCCAGTTTTCGATGACTGTCTTTGCTCTCCTTTTGTTGAGTTGGACGAAATGGTCTTCATGATTGCATGGCCAATCAGGAAGATGATAGAGAGGAGGAAGTTTTGTATCCAGGTAGAAGTAATGGATCGCTTGTTGTAGCTCTCCACTTGCTAATACTTCTGGAGGTGTTGAAATAATTTGTATGTTGACTGGTTTTTGGCAGAATAATAGTCTCCTGACTTCTTGAAGGACTCTATTTCCCAAAAACCTTGTCATTTCACAATCAGATCTTGTGACTCGGACTCCAGCTAACATACCCCATTTGAATAGTTCTTTGGCGTCTAGATATCGGGTTCCAGACATCTGAGTGGTTTTGAAGCGGGGGATGCTGAAATCAAAGCTGTGTTCACAGTCTGGATAGCATAGAGGATATCGGTTAGGATGTTCCTGAGTGCAATGAAAATGGGGTTTTGAATGGTACTCCCATTCCCATGACCATCCATTGTGACCTTGCTGATTGCTTTTTGTAAAATTGAGGCATTTTTAGAGAACATCCCGCTGTTCTTTGATTCTGGACTGGATGATGTTTTGTAGAATCTGCTCGCGAATCTCTTGAGGAAGACCATTGAGAACTTGTTGCCTGAATTTCTTCGAAAGACAACGGGTTTGGAAATATTCTAAGGACCTATTGGCACCAAGTGAAGTAAAAAGGACTTCACCGTGGTGATAATTTTTCACATTGACCAGTGGGGCCAATGGTAATTTTACACTAGAATCCAGTGGGGATCCTAGGCCTTCAGTCCTTCACTTTTGAATTCTTACACTAGAATCCACTGGGGATCCTAGGCCTTCAAATTCCTGTTTTTGTAATTCAAGGTGATGATTTTGATTAGAAGTGGATGGATCTGATGGACTAATTCTGGATGTAATGGATTCGTATAAAATTTGGTTTTGTAACAACTCAATGAATGATTGAGCTGCCATGATATGATCCTTATGATATTTAATTCTGCTAAGGAGGTCAGCCACATATTTATTAGCTTCCTCAAACTCAATACAAAGTGCATTGAGAGTCATACTCCCAACCTTTGTTTTGTATTAAAGTCCAAAGATTATCTAATAAACATTGGTGCCTTCTGGGGAACATATGCGCTCGCTACATTAATTCTGAATTTTTGAGCAGGAGTTTTGGAGAGGACTATTGGTCCAAAGTGGACTAAATCACCATTGTTGGATGATTCTACCATCTGCAAAAACTCACAAGGGTTAGTTTGTAATAAGCAGTAATCAAAAAATTGATTTTTCAAAACAAGCTTGTTTAAAGAATTTTCTTTTTGTAAATGCCGTCTTGTTTCCAAAACATTTATTTGATTATCAAAAATGGAATAAGCCTTGATGATATTCAAATTCTTTGTTTTGGGTTTTTCAACAAAAGGAAACACAAGGTTTTGATTTTTTGTTTTAAAAGAATTACTATCATAGTTGACTCTGTAGGGAGTAATTAAATTGATGAACGGCGTCCCTAATATGATACTATGACTAATATATTTTATTAAAACAAATGAATTTTTTAGAAGGAGATTTGAATTGGCTATTGAAGCCTCTGTTTTGTAATTAATTTTGATTTTGGAATTGTTTGCAGCTGAAAGTTTTTCAGTAGTTTTTTCTTGGAATTTCTCTAGAACAATGCCTTCTTTAATACAATTTAAATCTGCACCTATACCAAATAAGGCAATTGTATCGATCTTGAAATCTTTTGAGAAAACTATTGAAATTCTAATCAAATATTTTCTGGAAGAAATCTCATTAAGAATGAAGAGAAAATCCTCTGTAGGTTTTTCAAGATTTTGAATTTCTAAAGTATTTTCTTCATCTTCTTCTTTGACTTCTTCATTGATTTGTTTTGAAAGTAATTTTTGAATTGTTTCTGAGTCCTGTGCCTGTTTTTCTTTAAGCTTATTAAGCTCAATCTTAACAGCTTTTATTTCTTCCTAGAGGCTTTGGACTGAAACAGTTGATTGTTTTGAAGTCTTCTTTCTACCCAACATGGCCGTAAGGACATATGTGTTTCTTGCAACAGAGGGCAGAATAGAAGGTTTTGGTATTGGTTGTTCTTCAAAGGTTTTTAAAAGTTTTCCTAAAAATTCCTTTTGTAGTTGAGAATCTTCAACCTGTGTAAGGATTTCTAAGAGTAACTTCTGGTCATTTGAAAGAACATTGATTTTCAATTTTGGTTTTGTAAACAGTTCATTTTCTGTTTCAGAATCTAAACTGGATGATGAACTTGTGATTAATTCATCAATTTGTAATACTTCTTCATTTTCTGTGAGTTGAATCATCGACTCACTTCTGCTTCAATTAAAAGAGCAGTTATTTTATTAATAACTTCTTCTTCTAATTGCAACTCATGAAGTTTTTTTTTAACTTGCAAAAATTTGCAGCGTGGCCTTTGTTGCCACATTTGTAGCAAGTGAAATTTTTGATCTTTGATTTGGACTGAGAACTAGGTTTGCTAGTCTTTTTTGGAAGTTTTTTGTAATAGGAATCTTTTTCTGGTTTTGAAGAGTTTTTGTATTTTTGGGATAATTTTTTGTAAGGTTTTCTGCTACAACTTCCTCCACAATCTGGAGTAGGGTTTTTGGTTCCTATTTCAAATTGTTTGCAGAAAGATCCTAACTCTTGGCAAGTTTTTCTCATTTCCCATTTCAAATGTTTTTGTAATTTCAAATCCTGACAAATCTTTAAACCTTCTTTTTGAGTGAGACTGACTAGTTCACGATAGGTTAATTTTTCATACAGGATTTGATTTCCAAATGCTTCCTTGATTTTATTCCTAACTTTTTCTCCTAAAAGGATCGGAAGTCCAGCAAGGAATTTTTCTTTCCAAAAGGGCTGATTAGAATATTCTCTAAGCATTACCCTAGTAAGAAAAGTGTTTTTGTAATACTTAAAATCACTCAGTTTTTTGCTTCTAAGGTTTGAAAGAAGTTCGGCATTTTTATCCTTAAGATGGGATGGGTCACTTAGGAAAATGTAAGGAAATTGTTACAATCAAGGTGGCTACTGCATCTGGGATTGGTTGGCCTAACTCATCAAGAATTGGCACCCCATCTTCTTGAGTTTGTATGGATTCTAGAATCTCAGATTTTTGTAGGTTCGTGAGATGATAATCCCACCATCCTTTGAGCTGTCCTGAGAATCTTGCAATGAGGAGTTCAGTAATAGCTCTGTCTGGGGTTCCAGTTTGGGTTTTGTAAGCATTTGCTGCCATGGTCATTTGCTGGAGCAAATTCAAGATGTTGTATTCAGACATACCATTTATGTTCCATTCATAGACAGTAGAGGCGTTGAATTTAGACTGGGTGAGGATTTCAGATCTATTTTCTATGCCTAGGTCTGGAGCTGTTATTGGGAGGGGTGTTGCTACCCGCGGCCAATAAAGTCTATTGATTTGTAAAGGTTTTGAAGACTGAATTTCTTCAGTTTCGATGGCTGGTTTTCCTGGATTTGGACATCTGAATCTGAATCTTCCTCAATTATATTGACACTCCTTTGGGAAGTTTGAGGTGTTTTAGGTGCTACTGGAGTAGAAGTTGAAGCTTCTAGCCTAGTCTTCATATCTCTCAAAGCTTGGATGAATTCAGAGTTGTTGTTGTTTTGTAAATCTTTTTGACTGTTTTTGGAAACTTGGAATGGTTTGAAAATTGGGTTTTTCAATTTTGTATCCGGCTTAGTTTCAATTTGGAAAACTGTAGCCTGTTGGTTTTGTTCCATTTTTTGTAATTGCTTACCTATGGTATGCAAATGGGCATTTGTAAAGTTATTCTGTAAAGCAATGTTTTTTATATTCACAGAATAACTTTCATTTGAAATTTTGTAAGGGGTCGCTTCTCGCTTGTTCCAAGTGGGAATTTTTACTATCCTAAGAGGAGGATGTTCGATTGTATTTTTCTACCATCCAAATTTCCCATTCAGGAACTTTGTTTCTAACAAGAATGTGATTAATGCACAATTTTTCTTCTTTCTTTAGAAGATCTTTCAAAGCCGCAATGAACTCGTTTGATTATCTTCTGACTCCTGTTGTTTAGGTTTTGAATTTTGGGAATGTTTTGAATTTGGATTTGATTTTTTGAAAGTTTTTGGAGTTTTGGAAAATGGATATGAAATGTTATGCTGTTTAGCATACATCTCAAACCAATCAAAGAAGAGAATATGAACTTTATGTTGGTGTATAAAGTCATAATATTCCTTTTGAATTTCTTTCCTTTGATCATTGAAATTTTTGAAAAACCACATTTGCTTTTTATTATTTTTAGGAGAATAAAAATCATCATGCAAATATTGTTTGTCTACTTCAAATTCTTTTCAAGCACATTAAGTTCATGGTTTACATTTTTCGTAATGGTGAAAAGGTAGGAGAAGTAGTTCTAACTGTTTGGGTTTCATCCCAATGCACTGCTTTGTAAATTTGTATAAACTGGATGTGGAACATTTGTAGAGTAATCTACTTTTTGTAAAGCGGATCTAGGTATTTTTGAAGTAGAAAACCTAGAAGAGCTAGGTAAGTCTGAGGTAGAATACCTAGGCTGAATGTTTTGTATACCAATTGGTTTTGTAATCTGAAGATCTCTTTCTTCAGTTTTGATTGTGAAATCAGTTTTGAAAAAATTGAGTTTTGTAGTCTGATAGATCTGATCCTTTTGTACTTTTGGAATTTCCCAATTATCTATACATTTTTCAAAATCTTCGATTATTATTTCTTCACTATTAACTATCTTTCTCGACTCAGAGGACGAGGTAGAAGAGTTTGAAGAAGTAACTGTCCTACAGAAAATTGGATTCATACTTAAAGAATTTTTCTAGGTTGATCTTTTGAGTTAAGTGAGGTAATCGCACCAGGAATCACTGCCCTAAACACGCCCTCTCGGCTACAAAGACGGGACTTACAACCCAGGCCTGTTTTTCAGAAATGAAAATTAAATTTGTAAATTAAAGATTATATATATATATTCTATAGGCGGCAGAGCCAGTTCGTTAAGAATATATATATACTTAAAAATTAAACTTGAAATTTAAATATGAATATACATGTATATATTCAATAGGTGGCAGAGCCAGTCCGTTATGAATATATATACATATATTTATGCAGATCAGGCGGTTGAACCGACCATATGCATGCAAAAGAAAGAAATTTTTGTAATTTTGTAAGAAAAGTATTGAAGAAAAACTCACTTCAAAACTTTATAAAATTTGTAAGATTTGTACAAAGGTTTTGGAGATGTAATTCCGGGTAGGACTTACAAAGGTTGCTCAACACATGAGCTTCCTAAGATCTACTACAAGGAAGTTACAGGGTTTGTAAGTTTGTAGGTGAGGTAGAGGTAGGGCAGGATGGGAAGTGAATCAACCTTCTTGCTCCTTTCTTCACCTCGGGGTGAAACTCCTTCAGGACCTTCTTCGGTTTCTCTCTGCTTCAGAAGCTTGAAGGGGAAAAGCTTGGGCTCAAGAGGCTTGAAGAATGGTTTGAAATGGCTTCCCTTTGCCTTGGTTGGGTGCCTCCTTAAATAGAAGTGTCCAGGGGCAGTTTTGTAATTTTGTAGGTTTTGAATAGTGTCTGCCACTTGATGCCTTCACGTGTGAACAGTGCTTCTTGTCTCCTTCACATGCTAACAGTAAAAAGTGAACAGTACAAGATATGACAGGTGAACAGTGTCCTGTCTGGTTTTGAAATAAAGGAAGAGAAAAAAGAGAATATTACAAAAGTAAAAAAGATTATTAAAATAAAGGAAAATGAATAGAAAATGGATAATTTTGCCACCATAAATTTATTTTGCCGGTCTTAAATTTTTTCTTTTTCTTTTTCTTTTTCTCTTTTCTTTTTCTTCTTTTTCTTTTTCTCTTTTCTTTTTCTTCTTTTTTTTTTTTATAACAGATTTTGTATTTGTGAAGAGGTACCACAACCTTTTTCATCATCATCTCCCAAATCTATGATGGGTTCTGAATCAGAATTGGCTGCAGAAGAATTGGTTCTGTTTTGCAATAATTGTTCCATTATTGCAAAATATTCTTCATCATTTTTAGCTCCTGCTAATCTTGCCATGGCATGTGATCTTTGAGCCAAAAACAATTGATTTGAAAAGTTTTGTATAGGAGTTAGTGGCAACAGGTTTTTTCCCTTAAGCCAGGTTTTTACTCCTTGGTTTGTAATTGTTTCTGGGATATTAAGTGAATCCCACCATTTTGCCTGGAACCTTCTGATGATTGTATTCAATCCATCTTGGGGTCGAAATTCAAAAAACCAGATAAGAACCCAAGGTAAAAAGAATTTTAAAGAAAACAAAAGAAGAGGAGGAAACCTTTTCTCTTTGGGTGAGGGTTTGTAATGGGTTTTGAAAAGGTTTAAACTCTCTGATATTTTTGGTGTAAGAATTTCAGGTAGTGCACCAAAATACTTCCACCACTGAGCAAACCATGAAGGGGTTTTGGAAGGATCAAATGTTTTTTGGAAATAGAACAGCCATGAATGACTATTCTTGTGATTTTGTATGAGAAAGGTATTGTACCATGCCTGTTGGTAATCCCAGTAATTGAAATGTTGGCAATGGTCAATCTTGTTTTGGAATGATAATGGGAAGATTTTTGGTTTTGTAAGTTCTTGCCCCCAATCAGAAGGATTAAGGACGTTTTGAATGTGGCAGGTTGAATAAGCCGTATCAACATGATTTTCTTTTAGATAAAAATGTTTAAATTTTGCCGAGCCAGTAAATTCAAGTATTGCCTGATAGTAGGCTTGGGTTTTTGAAAGATCCTAAGGTTTGTAATGCCATCCTTTTGTAAAGGCTTTTGAAATTGCCATAGAGGCGTCTTGGTGTAAGAACTCATCCTGGTGTTTAGGGCAGTGATTACTGGTGCGATTACCTCACTTAACTCAAAAGATCAACCTAGAAAAATTCTTTCAGTATGAATCCAATTTTCTGTAGGACAGTTTCTTCTTCAAACTCTTCTACCTCGTCCTCCGAGTCGAGAAAGATAGTTAATAGTGAAGAAATAATAATCGAAAATTTTGAAAAATGTATAGATAATTGGGAAATTCCAAAAGTGCAAAAGGATCAAATCTATCAGACTATAAAACTCAATTTTTTCAAAACTGATTTCACGATCAAAACTGAAGAAAGAGATCTTCAGATTACAAAACCCTTTGAGACGATTTCTCTTCTGTCTAAAAAATCTTTACAAAAACACCGTGAAAAACAATACAAATACATCCATATAGGTTTAGTCCAAATTGGAATTAAACCGCTTACAAAAGAAGGGTTGAACACCTCAATCCTAACAGATGCCTCACGAGGTAGAAGAGTTTGAAGAAGAAACTGTCCTATAGAAAATTGGATTCATACTTAAAGAATTTTTCTAGGTTGATCTTTTGAGTTAAGTGAGGTAATCGCACCAGGAATCACTGCCCTAAACACCAAGATTAGTTCTTACACCAAGACTCCTCTATGGTAATTTCAAAAGCCTTTACAAAAGGATGGCATTACAAACCTTGGGATCTTTCCAAAACCCGAGCCTACTATCAGGCAATACTTGAATTTACTGGCTCGGCAAAATTTAAACATTTTTATCTAAAAGAAAATCATGCTGATCCGGCTTATTCAACCTGCCACATTCATAACGTCCTTAATCCTTCTGATTGGGGGCAAGAACTTACAAAACCAAAAATCTTCCCATTATCATTCCAAAACAAGATTGACCATTGCCAACATTTCAATTACTGGGAATACCAACAGGCATGGTACAATACCTTTCTCATACAAAATCACAAGAATAGTCATTCATGGCTGTTCTATTTCCAAAAAACATTTGATCCTTCCAAAACCCCTTCATGGTTTGCTCAGTGGTGGAAGTATTTTGGTGCACTACTTGAAATTCTTACACCAGAAATATCAGAGAGTTTAAACCTTTTCAAAACCCATTACAAACCCTCACCCAAAGAGAAAAGGTTTCCTCCTCTTCTCTTGTTTTCTTCAAAATTCTTTTTACCTTGGGTTCTTATCTGGTTTTTTGAATTTCGACCCCAAGATGGATTGAATACAATCATCAGAAGGTTCAAGGTAAAATGGTGGGATTCACTTAATATCCCAGAAACAATTACAAACCAAGGAGTAAAAACCTGGCTTAAGGGAAAAAACCTGTTGCCACCAACTCCTATACAAAACTTTTCAAATCAATTGTTTTTGGCTCAAAGATCACATGCCATGGCAAGATTAGCAGGAGCTAAAAATGATGAAGAATATTTTGCAATAATGGAACAATTATTGCAAAACAGAACTAATTCTTCTGCAGCCAATTCTGATTCAGAACCCATCATAGATTTGGGAGATGATGATGAAGAAGGTTGTGGTACCTCTTCACAAATACAAAATCTGTTATAAAAAAAAGAAGAAAAAGAAAAGAGAAAAAGAAAAAGAAAAAGAAAAAATTTAAGACCGGCAAAAGAAATTTATGGCGGCAAAATTATCCATTTTCTCTTCATTTTCCTTTATTTTAATAATCATTTTTACTTTTGTAATATTCTCTTTTTTCTCTTCCTTTATTTTAAAACCAGACAGGACACTGTTCACCTGTCATATCTTGTACTGTTCACTTTTTACTGTTAGCATGTGAAGGAGACAAGAAGCACTGTTCACACGTGAAGGCATCAAGTGGCAGACACTATTCAAAACCTACAAAATTACAAAACTGCCCCTGGACACTTCTATTTAAGGAGGCACCCATCCAAGGCAAAGGCAAGCCACTTCAAACCATTCTTCAAGCCTCTTGAGCCCAAGCTTCTCCCCTTCAAGTTTCTGAAGCCGAGAGAAACCGAAGAAGGTCCTGAAGGAGTTTCACCCCGAGGTGAAGAAAGGAGCAAGAAGGTTGATTCACTTCCCATCCTGCCCTACCTCTACCTCACCTAAAAACCTACAAACCTTGTAACTTCCTTGTAGTAGATCTTAGGAAGCTCATGTGTTGAGCAACCTCTGTAAATCCTACCCGGAATTACATCTCCAAAACCTTTGTACAAATCTTACAAATTTTATAAAGTTTTGAAGTAAGTTTTCTTCAATTCTTTTTTTACAAAATTACAAATATTTCTTTCTTTTGCATGCATATGGTCAGTTCAACCACCTGATCTGCATAAATATACGTATATATGTTCATAACAGACTGGCTCTGCCGCCTATTGAATATATACATGTATATTCATATTTAAATTTACAAATTTAATTTTATTTTTGTTAAGTATATATATTCTTAAGGGACTGGCTCTGCCGCCTATAGAATATATATATTTAATCTTTAATTTACAAATTTAATTTTCATTTCTAAAGATTTCTTTTTTGTGCATTTTGTTTATTTCTTTAGTTATTTATATATTGTTCAAGATCTAGATTTGAACTAGAAAAGCTAGCTCGTCCAGTCAAGGCCCAGAATTATTATTATCCTTTCGGACCACGTTGGGCATCCCAGGCATCCACTCTCCAACCCCTCTCCCACGGTGTGAGTTGAGAGGCCCCGGGTAGGGGCCCACATGGGCCCCATCTGAGGGGCATTATACACCACCAAGGTTTCTTGAGTTGGATATTACTAACCCCTCCAAGATTCGAACTCGGGACCTGGGGTAGCTTATCGTGGCTCTGATACCATTTGAACTAGAAAAGCTAGCTTGTCCAGTCAAGGCCCAGAATTATTATTATCCTTTCGGACCACGTTGGGCATCCCAGGCATCCACTCTCCAACCCTTGTCCTTGGTATCAGAGCCTGGGGGGGAAAAGGTTCTATTTAAAGTTCGGATTCACATTTAAACATTTTTTAGAGGTTGGTATGATGATCTTAAGGTGATAGGACAGCTTCTTTAGAGGTGTAAACAGGCCTGGGTTGTAAGTCCCGTGTTTAGCCGAGAGGGCGTGTTTAGGGCAGTGATTCCTAGTGCGATTACCTCACTTAACTGAAAAGATCAACCTAGAAAAATTCTTTAAGTATGAATCCAATTTTCTGTAGGACAGTTTCTTCTTCAAACTCTTCTACCTCGTCATCTGAGTCGAGAAAGATAGTTAATAGTGAAGAAATAATAATCGAAGATTTTGAAAAATGTATAGATAATTGGGAAATTCCAAAAGTACAAAAGGATCAGATCTATCAAACTACAAAACTCAATTTTTTCAAAACTGATTTCACAATCAAAACTGAAGAAAGAGATCTTCAGATTACAAAACCAATTGGTATACAAAATATTCAGCCTAGGTATTCTACCTCAGACTTACCTAGCTCTTCTAGGTTTTCTACTTCAGAAATACCTAGATCCGCTTTACAAAACGTAGATTACTCTACAAATGTTTCACATCCAGTTTATACAAATTTACAAAACGAGTCTGTTCAGGATGAAACCCAAACAGAGTCAGAACCTACTTCTCCTACCTTTTTAGCCATTACAGAAAATGTAAACCATGAACTTAATGTGCTTGAAAAAGAATTTGAAGTAGACAAACAATATTTGCATGATGATTTTTATTCTCCTAAAAATCATAAAAAGCAAATGTGGTTTTTCAAAAATTTCAATGATCAAAGGAAAGAAATTCAAAAGGAATATTATGACTTTATACACCAACATAAAGTTCATATTCTCTTCTTTGATTGGTTTGAGATGTATGCTAAACAGCATAACATTTCATATCCATTTTCCAAAACTCCAAAAACTTTCAAAAAATCAAATCCAAATTCAAAACCTTCCCAAAATTCAAAACCTAAACAACAGGAGTCAGAAGATAATCAAACAGAGTTCATTGCGGCTTTGAAAGATCTTCTAAAGAAAGCAGAAGAAAAATTGTCTGTTAATCCTGTTACTGTTAGAAACAAAGTTCCTGAATGGGAAATTTCAGATGGTAGAAAAATACAATCTGAACATCCTCCTCTTAGGATAGTAAAAATTCCCCACTTGGAACAAACAGTAGAAGCAGCCCCTTACAAAATTCCAAATGAAAGTGATTCTGTGAATATAAAAAACATTGTTTTACAGAATAACTTTACAAATGCCCATTTGCATACCATAGGTAAGCAATTACAAAAAATGGAACAAAACCAACAGGCTACAGTTTCCCAAATTGAAACTAAGCCGGATACAAAATTGAAAAACCCAATTTTCAAACCATTCCAAGTTTCCAAAAACAGTCAAAAAGATTTACAAAACAACAACAACTCTGAATTCATCCAAGCTTTGAGAGATATGAAGACTAGGCTAGAAGCTTCAACTTCTACTCCAGTAGCACCTGAAACACCTCAAACTTCCCAAAGGAGTGTCAATATAATTGAGGAAGATTCAGATTCAGATGTCCAAAGCCAGGAAAACCAGCCCATCCAAACTGAAGAAATTCAGTCTTCAAAACCTTTACAAATCAATAGACTTTATTAGCCGCGGGTAGCAACACCCCTCCCAATAACAGCTCTAGACCTAGGCATAGAAAATAGATCTGAAATCCTGATCCAGTCTAAATTCAATGCCTCTACTATCTATGAATGGAACATAGATGGTATGTCTGAATACAACATCTTGAATTTGCTCCAGCAAATGACCATGGCAGCAAATGCTTACAAAACCCAAACTGGAACCCCAAACAGAGCTATTGCTAAACTCCTCATTGCAGGATTCTCAGGACAGCTCAAAGGATGGTGGGATTATCATCTCACGAACCTATAAAAATCTGAGATTCTAGAATCCATACAAACTCAAGAAGATGGCATGCCAATTCTTAATGAGTTAGGCCAACCAATCCCAGATGCAGTAGCCACCTTGATTGTAACAATTTCCTTACATTTCGTAGGTGACCCATCCCATCTTAAGGATAAAAATGTCGAACTTCTTTCAAACCTTAGATGTAAAAAACTGAGTGATTTTCGATATTACAAAAACACTTTTCTTACTAGGGTAATGCTTAGAGAATATTCTAATCAGCCCTTTTGGAAAGAAAAATTCCTTGCTGGACTTCTGATCCTTTTAGGAGAAAAAGTTAGGAATAAAATCAAGGAAGCATTTGGAAATCAAATCCCGTATGATAAATTAACCTATGGTGAACTAGTCAGTCTCACTCAAAAAGAAGGTTTAAAGATTTGTCAGGATTTGAAATTACAAAAACATTTGAAATGGGAAATGAGAAAAACTCGCCAAGAGTTAGGATCTTTCTGCAAACAATTTGAAATAGGAACCAAAAACCCTACTCCAGATTGTGGAGGAAGTTGTAGCAGAAAACCTTACAAAAAATCATCCCAAAAATACAAAAACTCTTCAAAACCAGAAAAAGATTCCTATTACAAAAAACTTCCAAAAAAGACTAGTAAACCTAGTTCTCAATCCAAATCAAAGATAAAAAATTTCACTTGCTACAAATGTGGTAACAAAGGCCACACTACAAATTTTTACAAGTTAAACAAAAAACTTCATGAGTTGCAATTAGAAGAAGAAGTTATTAATAAAATAACTGCTCTTTTAATTGAAACCGAAGGTGAGTCCAGTAATTGTGAACTCACAGAAAATGAAGAAGGATTACAAATTGATGAATTAATCACAAGTTCATCATCCAGTTCAGATTCTGAAATAGAAAATGAACTGTTTGCAAAACCAAAATTGAAAATCAATGTTCTTTCAAAAGACCAGAAGTTACTCTTAGAAATCCTTACACAGGTTGAAGATTCTCAACTACAAAAGAAATTTTTAGGAAAACTCTTAAAAACCTTTGAAGAACAACCAATACAAAAACCTTATATTCTGCCCTCTGTTGCAAGAAACACATATGACCTTACGGCCATGTTGGGTAGAAAGAAGACTTCAAAACAATCAACTGTTTCAGTCCAAAGCCTCCAGGAAGAAATAAAAGCTATTAAGATTGAGCTTAATAAGCTTAAAGAAAAACAGGCACAGGACTCAGAAACAATTCAAAAATTACTTTCAAAACAAATCAATGAAGAAGTCGAAGAAGAAGATGAAGAAAATACTTTAGAAATTCAAAATCTTGAAAAACCTACAAAGGATTTTCTCTTCATTCTTAATGAGATTTCTTCTAGAAAATATTTGATTAGAATTTCGATAGTTTTTTCAAAAGATTTCAAGATCGATACAATGGCCTTATTTGATACAGGTGCAGATTTAAATTGTATTAAAGAAGGCATTGTTCCAGAAAAAACTACTGAAAAACTTTCAGCTGCAAACAATTCCAAAATCAAAATTAATTACAAAACAGAGGCTTCAATAGCCAATTCAAATCTCCTTCTAAAAACTTCATTTGTTTTAATAAAAGATATTAGTCATAGTGCCATATTAGGGATGCCGTTCATCAATTTAATTACTCCCTACAGAGTCAACTATGATAGTATTTCTTTTAAAACAAAAAATCAAAACCTTGTGTTTCCTTTTGTTGAAAAACCCAAAACAAAGAATTTGAATATCATAAAGGCTTATTCCATTTTTGATAATCAAATAAATGTTTTGGAAACAAGACAGCATTTACAAAAAGAAAATTCTTTAAACAGGCTTGTTTTCATAAATCAATTTTTTGATTACTGCTTATTACAAACTAACCCTTGTGAGTTTTTGCAGATGGCAGAATCATCCAACAATGGTGATTTAGTCCACTTTGGACCAATAGTCCTCTCCAAAAGTCCTGCTCAAAAATTCAGAATTAATGTAGCCAGAACTGCATATGTTTCCACAGAAAGGCACCAATGTTTATTAGACAATCTTTGGACTTTAATACAAAATAAATGGTTGGGAGTAACGGCTCTGAATGCACTTTGTATTGAGTTTGAGGAAGCTAATAAATCTGTGGCTGACCTCCTTAGCAGAATTAAATATCATGAGGATCATATCATGGTAGCTCAATCATTCATTGAGTTTTTACAAAACCAAATTTTATACAAATCCATTACATCCAGAATTAGTCCATCAGATCCATCCACTTCTAACCAAAATCATCACCTTGAATTACAAAAACAGGAATTTGAAGGCCTAGGATCCCCTCTGGATTCTAGTGTAAGAATTCAAAAGTGAAGGACTGAAGGCCTAGGATCCCCATTGGATTCTAGTGTAAAATTACCATTGGCCCCACTGGTCAATGTGAAAAATTATCACCACAGTGCAGTCCTTTTTACTTCACTTGGTGCCAATAGGTCCTTAGAACATTTCCAAACCCGTTGTCTTTCGAAGAAATTCAGGCAACAAGTTCTCAATGGTCTTCCTCAAGAGATCCGTGAGCAGATTCTACAAAACATCATCCAGTCCAGAATCAAAGAACAGCTGGATGTTCTCCAAAAATGCCTCAATTTTACAAAAAGCAATCAGCAAGGTCACAATGGACGGTCATGGGAATGGGAGTACCATTCAAAACCCCGTTTTCATTGCACTCAGGAACATCCTAACCGATATCCTCTGTGCTATCCAGACTGTGAACACAGCTTAAATTTCAGCATCCCCCGCTTCAAAACCACTCAGATGTCTGTAACCCGATATCTAGACGCCGGAGAACTATTTAAATGGGGTATGTTAGCTGGAGTCTGAGTCACAAGATCTGATTGTGAAATGACAAGGTTTTTGGGAAATAGAGTCCTTCAAAAAGTCAGGAGACTATTATTCTGCCAAAAACCAGTCAACATACAAATCATTTCAACATCTCCAGAAGTATTAGCAAATGGAGAGCTACAACAAGCGATCAATTACTTCTACCTGGATACAAAACTTCCTCCTCTCTATCATCTTCCTGATTGGCCATGCAATCATGAAGACCATTTTGTCCAACTCAACAAATGGCGAGCAAAGACAATCGTCGAAAACTGGCGAAAACACTGATATCCAGAATATGCGCTAGTCCATACAGGTACATATTCTAGGATATATGTTCACTATGAATATTTGCCAAGCCCAAAACCCTTTCATATTGAAACACGGTATGAAAATTACATGGTTCAATATGAAAGTCACTACGATTTATCTTCTGTCTCGTCAGATGACGAAACAAGTGACGACGAGGAGACATGGCACAACTTACAAAACATGATGGAAGGATAAAAGAGTGGTCCCAGCTCCACTCCATAAAAAAAAAAAGAAAAAGAAAAGAGAAAAAGAAAAGAGAAAAAGAAAAGAAAAAGAAAAAGAAAAGAGAAAAAGAAAAGAAAAAGAAAATTTAAGACCGGCAAAAGAAATTTATGGCGGCAAAATTATCCATTTTCTCTTCATTTTCCTTTATTTTAATTTTTGTAATCATTTTTATTCTCTTCCTTTATTTCAAATCCAGACATGACACTGTTCACCTGTCATATCTTGTATTGTTCACTTTTTTACTGTTCACATGTGAAGGAGACAAGAAGCACTGTTCACACATGAAGGCATCAAGTGGCAGACACTGTTCAAAACCTACAAAATTATAAAACTGCCCCTGGAAACTTCTATATAAGGAGGCACCCATCCAAGGCAAAGGCAAGCCACTTCAAACCATTCTTCAAGCCTCTTGAGCCCAAGCTTCTTCCCTTTAAGCTTCTGAAGCAGAGAGAAACCGAAGAAGGTCCTAAAGGAGTTTCACCCTGAGGTGAAGAAAGGAGCAAGAAGGTTGATTCACTTCCCATCCTGCCCTACCTCTACCTCACCTACAAACTTACAAATCCTGTAACTTCCTTGTAGTAGATCTTAGGAAGCTCATGTGTTGAGCAACCTTTGTAAGTCCTACCCGGAATTACATCTCCAAAACCTTTATACAAATCTTACAAATTTTATAAAGTTTTGAAGTAAGTTTTTCTTCAATTTTATTCTTACAAAATTACAAATATTTCTTTCTTTTGCATGCATATGGTTGGTTCAACCGCCTGATCTGCATAAATATACGTATATATGTTCATAACGGACTGGCTCTGCCCCCTATTGAATATATACATGTATATTCATATTTAAATTTCAAGTTTAATTTTTATTTTTGTTAAGTATATATATTAAGTAGATTTGCTCTGCTTTATAGAATATATATATTTCTTTAACTTACAAATTTAATTTTCATTTCTGAAGATTTTCCTTTCTTGTGCATTTTGTTTATTTCTTTAATTATTTATATATTGTTCAAGATCTAGATTGTTACTTCTTCCCTGTTAGCTCATCCCCCTTTCGATCCCGGTGCATCCTTGGTATCCTTTCGGACCACATTGGGCATCCCAGGCATCCACTCTCCAACCCCTCCCCCACTGTGTGAGTTGAGGGGCCCCGGGTAGGGGCCCACATGGACCCCATTCGGAGGGCATTATACACCACCGAGGTCTCTTGAGCTGAATATTACTAACCCCTCCAAGATTCGAACTCGGGACCTGGGGTAGCTTACCGTGGCTCTGATACCATTTGAACTAGAAAAGCTAGCTTGTCTAGTCAAGGCCCAGAATTATTATTATCCTTTCGGACCACGTTGGGCATCCCAAGCATCCACTCTCCAACCCCTCCTCCACTGTGTGAGTTGAGGGGCCCCGGGTAGGGGCCCACAAAGACCCCATCCGGAGGGCATTATACACTACTGAGGTCTCTTGAGCTGAATATAACTAACCCCTCACCAGGATCGAAATGGGGATGAACTAATAGGGAAGAGGCAATAATCTAGATCTTGAACAATATATAAATAATTAAAGAAATAAACAAAATGCACAAGAAAGGAAAATCTTCAGAAATGAAAATTAAATTTGTAAGTTAAAGAAATATATATATTCTAAAGGCGGCAGAGCCAGTCCGTTAAGAATATATATACTTAACAAAAATAAAAATTAAACTTGAAATTTAAATATGAATATACATGTATATATTAAATATTCGGCAGAGCCAGTCCTTTATGAACATATATACTTATATTTATGCAGATCAAAGTGTTGAACCGACCATATGCATGCAAAAGAAAGAAATATTTGTAATTTTGTAAGAAAAGAATTGAAGAAAAACTTACTTCAAACCTTTATAAAATTTGTAAGATTTGTACAAAGGTTTTAGAGATGTAATTCCGGGTAGGACTTACAAAGGTTACTCAACACATGAGCTTCCTAAGATCTACTACAAGGAAGTTATAGGGTTTGTAAGTTTGTAGGTGAGGTAGAGGTAGGGCTGGATGGGAAGTGAATCAACCTTCTTGCTCCTTTCTTCACCTCGGGGTGAAACTCCTTGAGGACCTTCTTCGGTTTCTCTCGGCTTGAGAAGCTTGAAAGGGAGAAGCTTGGGCTCAAGAGGCTTGAAGAATGGTATGAAGTGGCTTCCCTTTGCCTTGGATGGGAGCCTCCTTATATAGAAGTGTCCAGGGGTAGTTTTGTAATTTTGTAGGTTTTGAACAGTGTCTGCCACTTGATGCCTTCACGTGTGAATAGTGCTTCTTGTCTCCTTCACATGCGAACAGTAAAAAGTGAGTAGTACAAGATATGACAGGTGAACAGTGTCCTGTCTGGATTTGAAATAAAGGAAGAGAATAAAAATGATTACAAAAATTAAAATAAAGGAAAATGAAGAGAAAATGGATAATTTTGCTGCCATAAATTTCTTTTACTGGTCTTAAATTTTCTTTTTCTTTTCTTTTTCTCTTTTCTTTTCTTTTTTTTTTTTTTTATGGAGTGGAGCTGGGACCACTCTTTTATCCTTCCATCATGTTTTGTAAGTTGTGCCATGTCTCCTCGTCGTCACTTGTTTCGTCATTTGACGAGACAGAAGATAAGTCGTAGTGACTTTCATATTGAACCATGTAATTTTCATACCTGTTTCAATATGAAAGGGTTTTGGGCTTGGCAAATGTTCATAGTGAACAAATATTCGAGAATATGTACCTGTATGGACTAGCACATATTCTGGATATCGGTGTTTTCGCCAGGTTTCGACGATTGTCTTTGCTCGCCATTTGTTGAGTTGGACGAAATGGTTTTCATGATTGCATAGCCAATCAGGAAGATGATAGAGAGGAGGAAGTTTTGTATCCAGGTAGAAGTAATGGATCGCTTGTTGTAGCTCTCCATTTGCTAATACTTCTGGAGGTGTTGAAATGATTTGTATGTTGACTGGTTTTTGGCAGAATAATAGTCTCCTGACTTCTTGAAGGACTCTATTTCCCAAAAACCTTGTCATTTCACAATCAGATCTTGTGACTCGGACTCTAGCTAACATACCCCATTTGAATAGTTCTCTGGCGTCTAGATATCGAGTTCTAGACATCTAAGTGGTTTTGAAGCGGGGGATGCTGAAATCTAAGCTGTGTTCACAGTCTGGATAGCACAGAGGATATCGGTTAGGATGTTCTTAAGTGCAATGAAAACGGGGTTTTGAATGGTACTCCCATTCCCATGACCATCCATTGTGACCTTGCTGATTGCTTTTTGTAAAATTGAGGCATTTTTGGAAAACATCCAGCTGTTCTTTGATTCTGGACTGGATGATGTTTTGTAGAATCTGCTCGCGGATCTCTTGAGGAAGACCATTGAGAACTTGTTGCTTGAATTTCTTCGAAAGATAACGGGTTTGGAAATGTTCTAAGGACCTATTGGCACCAAGTGAAGTAAAAAGGACTTCACTGTGGTGATAATTTTTCACATTGACTAGTGGGGCCAATGGTAATTTTACACTAGAATCCAGTGGGGATCCTAGGCCTTCAGTCCTTCGCTTTTGAATTCTTACACTAGAATCCAGTGGGGATCCTAGGCCTTCAAATTCCTGTTTTTGTAATTCAAGGTGATGATTTTGGTTAGAAGTGGATGGATCTGATGGACTAATTCTGGATGTAATGGATTTGTATAAAATTTGGTTTTGTAAAAACTCAATGAATGATTGAGCTACCATGATATAATTCTCATGATATTTAATTCTGCTAAGGAGGTCAGCCACATATTTATTAGCTTCCTCAAACTCAATACAAAGTGCATTGAGAGCTTTTACTCCCAACCTTTTATTTTGTATTAAAGTCCAAAGATTGTCTAATAAACATTGGTGCCTTTCTGTGGGAACATATGCAGTTCTGGCTACATTAATTCTGAATTTTTGAGCAGGAGTTTTGAAGAGGACTATTGGTCCAAAGTGGACTAAATCACCATTGTTGGATGATTCTGCCATCTGTAAAAACTTACAAGGGTTAGTTTGTAATAAGCAGTAATCAAAAAATTGATTTTTGAAAACAAGCTTGTTTAAAGAATTTTCTTTTTGTAAATGCTGTCATGTTTCCAAAACATTTATTTGATTATCAAAAATGGAATAAGCCTTTATGATTTTCAAATTCTTTGTTTTGGGTTTTTCAACAAAAGGAAACACAAGGTTTTGATTTTTTGTTTTAAAAGAAATACTATCATAGTTGACTTTGTAGGGAGTAATTAAATTGATGAACGGCATCCCTAATATGACACTATGACTAATATCTTTTATTAAAACAAATGAAGTTTTTAGAAGGAGATTTGAATTGGCTATTGAAGCCTCTGTTTTGTAATTAATTTTGATTTTGGAATTGTTTGCAGCTGAAAGTTTTTCAGTAGTTTTTTCTTGGAATTTCTCTGGAACAATGCATTCTTTAATACAATTTAAATCTGCACCTGTATCAAATAAGGCAATTGTATCGATCTTGAAATCTTTTGAAAAAACTATCGAAATTCTAATCAAATATTTTCTGGGAGAAATCTCATTAAGAATGAAGAGAAAATCCTTTGTAGGTTTTTCAAGATTTTGAATTTCTAAAGTATTTTCTTCATCTTCTTCTTCGACTTCTTCATTGATTTGTTTTGAAAGTAATTTTTGAATTGTTTCTGAGTCCTATGCCTGTTTTTCTTTAAGCTCATTAAGCTCAATCTTAATAGCTTTTATTTCTTGCTGGAGGCTTTGGACTGAAACAGTTGATTGTTTTGAAGTCTTCTTTCTACCCAACATGGATGTAAGGACATATGTGTTTCTTGCAATAGAGGGCAGAATAGAAGGTTTTTGTATTGGTTGTTCTTCAAAGGTTTTTAAAAGTTTTCCTAAAAATTCCTTTTGTAGTTGAGAATCTTCAATCTGTGTTAGGATTTCTAAGAGTAACTTCTGGTCATTTGAAAGAACATTGATTTTCAATTTTGGTTTCGTAAACAGTTCATTTTCTGTTTCAGAATCTGAACTGGATGATGAACTTGTGATTAATTCATCAATTTGTAATCCTTTTTCATTTTCTGTGAGTTCAGAATTACTGGACTCACCTTCGGTTTCAATTAAAAGTGCAATTATCTTATTAATAACTTCTTCTTCTAATTGCAACTCATGAAGTTTTTTGTTTAATTTGCAGTATGGCCTTTGTTACCACATTTGTAGCAAGTTAAATTTTTTATCTTTGATTTGGATTAAGGACTAGGTTTACTAGTCTTTTTTGGAAGTTTTTTCTAATAGGAATCTTTTTCTGGTTTTGAAGAGTTTTTGTATTTTTGGGATGATTTTTTGTAAGGTTTTCTGCTACAACTTCCTCCACAATCTGGAGTAGGATTTTTTTGTTCCTATTTCAAATTGTTTGCAGAAAGATCCTAACTCTTGGCGAGTTTTTCTCATTTCCCATTTGAGATATTTTTGTAATTTCAAATCTTGACAGATCTTTAAACCTTCTTTTTGAGTGAGACTGACTAGTTCACCATAGGTTAATTTATCATACGGGATTTGATTTCCAAATGCTTCCTTGATTTTATTCCTAACTTTTTCTCCTAAAAGAGTCGGAAGTCCAGCAAGGAATTTTTCTTTCCAAAAGGGTTTATTAGAATCTTCTCTAAGCATTACCCTAATAAGAAAAGTGTTTTTATAATACTGAAAATCACTCATTTTTTTGCATCTAAGGTTTGAAAGAAGTTCAGGATTCTTATCCTTAAGATGGGATGGGTCACCTACGAAATGTAAGGAAATTGTTACAATCAAGGTGGCTACTGCATCTGGGATTGGTTGGCCAAGCTCATCAAGAATTGGCACGCCATCTTCTTGAGTTTGTATGGATTCTAGAATCTCATATTTTTGTAGGTTCGTGAGATGATAATCCCACCATCCTTTGAGGTGTCCTAAGAATCCTGCAATGAGGAGTTCAGCAATAGCTCTGTCTGGGGTTCCAGTTTGGGTTTTGTAAGCATTTGCTGCCATGGTCATTGCTGGAGCAAATTCAAGATGTTGTATTCAGACATACCATCTATGTTCCATTCACAGACAGTAGAGGCATTGAATTTAGACTGGGTCAGAATTTTAGATCTATTTTCTATGCCTAGGTCTAGAGCTGTTATTGGGAGGGGTGTTGCTACCCGCGGCCAATAAAGTCTATTGATGTGTAAAGGTTTTGAAGACTGAATTTCTTCAGTTTGGATAGGCTGGTTTTCCTGGCTTTAGACATCTGAATCTGAATCTTCCTCAATTATATTGACACTCCTTTGGGAAGTTTGAGGTGTTTCAGGTGCTACTGGAGTAGAAGTTGAAGCTTCTAGCCTAGTCTTCATATCTCTCAAAGCTTGGATGAATTCAGAGTTGTTGTTGTTTTGTAAATCTTTTTGACTGTTTTTGGAAACTTGGAATGGTTTGAAAATTGGGTTTTTCAATTTTGTATTCGGCTTAGTTTCAATTTGGGAAACTGTAGCCTGTTGGTTTTGTTCCATTTTTTGTAATTGCTTACCTATGGTATGCAAATGGGCATTTGTAAAGTTATTCTGTAAAACAATGTTTTTTATATTCAAAGAATCACTTTCATTTGGAATTTTGTAAGGGGCTACTTCTACTGTTTGTTCCAAGTGGGGCATTTTTACTATCCTAAGAGGAGGATGTTCAGATTGTATTTTTCTACCATCTGAAATTTCCCATTCAGAAACTTTGTTTCTAACAGTAACAGGATTAACAGACAATTTTTCTTCTGCTTTCTTTAGAAGATCTTTCAAAGACACAATGAACTCTGTTTGATTATCTTCTGACTCCTGTTGTTTAGGTTTTGAATTTTGGGAAGGTTTTGAAATTGGATTTGATTTTTTGAAAGTTTTTGGAGTTTTGGAAAACGGATATGAAATGTTATGCTGTTTAGCATAAATCTCAAACCAATCAAAGAAGATAATATGAACTTTATGTTGGTGTATAAAGTCATAATATTCCTTTTGAATTTCTTTCCATTGATCATTGAAATTTTTGAAAAACCACATTTGCTTTTTATGATTTTTAGGAGAATAAAAATCATCATGCAAATATTGTTTGTCTACTTCAAATTCTTTTTCAAGCACATTAAGTTCATGGTTTACATTTTCTGTAATGGCTGAAAAGGTAGGAGAAGTAGGTTCTGACTCTGTTTGGGTTTCATCCTGAACAGACTCGTTTTGTAAATTTGTATAAACTGGATGTAGAACATTTGTAGAGTAATCTATGTTTTTTAAAGCGGATCTAGGTATTTCTGAAGTAGAAAACCTAGAAGAGCTAGGTAAGTCTGAGGTAGAATACCTAGGCTGAATATTTTGTATACCAATTGGTTTTGTAATCTGAAGATCTCTTTCTTCAGTTTTGATTGTGAAATCAGTTTTTAAAAAATTGAGTTTTGTAGTCTGATAGATCTGATCCTTTTGTACTTTGGGAATTTCCCAATTATCTATACATTTTTCAAAATCTTCAATTATTATTTCTTCACTATTAACTATCTTTCTCGACTCAGAGGACGAGGTAGAAGAGTTTGAAGAAGAAACTATCCTACAGAAAATTAGATTCATACTTAAAGAATTTTTCTAGGTTGATCTTTTGAGTTAAGTGAGGTAATCGCACCAGGAATCACTGCCCTAAACACGCCCTCTCGGCTAAATACGGGACTTACAACCCAGGCCTGCTTACACCTCTAAAGAAGCTGTCTTATCACCTTAAGATCATCATACCAACCTCTAAATGTTTAAATGTGAATTTGAACCTTAAATAGAACCTTTTCCCCCCTAGGCTCTGATACCAAGGACGCACCGGGATCGAAAGGGGATGAGCTAACAGGGAAGAGGTAATAATCTAGATCTTGAACAATATATAAATAATTAAAGAAATAAACAAAATGCACAAGAAAGGAAAATCTTCAGAAATGAAAATTAAATTTGTAAGTTAAAGAAATATATATATTCTATAGGCGGCAGAGCCAGTCCGTTAAGAATATATATACTTAACAAAAATAAAAATTAAACTTGAAATTTAAATATGAATATACATGTATATATTCAATAGGCGGTAGAGCTAGTCCGTTATGAACATATATGCATATATTTATGCAGATCAGGCGGTTGAACCGACCATATGCATGCAAAAGAAAGGAAATATTTGTAATTTTGTAAGAAAAGAATTGAAGAAAAACTTACTTCAAAACTTTATAAAATTTGTAAGATTTGTACAAAGGTTTTGGAGATGTAATTCTGGGTAGGACTTACAACGGTTGCTCAACACATGAGCTTCCTAAGATCTACTACAAGGAAGTTACAGGGTTTGTAAGTTTGTAGGTGAGGTAGAGGTAGGGCAGGATGGGAAGTGAATCAACCTTCTTGCTCCTTTCTTCACATCGGGGTGAAACTCCTTCAGGACCTTCTTCGGTTTCTCTCGGCTTGAGAAGCTTGAAAGGGAGAAGCTTGGGCTCAAGAGGCTTGAAGAATGGTATGAAGTGGCTTCCCTTTGCCTTGGATGGGTGCCTCCTTATATAGAAGTGTCCAGGGGCAGTTTTGTAATTTTGTAGGTTTTGAACAGTGTCTGCCACTTGATGCCTTTACGTGTGAACAGTGCTTCTTGTCTCCTTCACATGCGAACAGTAAAAAGATAACAGTACAAGATATGACAGGTGAACAGTGTCCTGTCTGGATTTGAAATAAAGGAAGAGAATAAAAATGATTACAAAAATTAAAATAAAGGAAAATGAAGAGAAAATGGATAATTTTGCCGTCATAAATTTCTTTTGCTGGTCTTTTCTTTTTCTTTTTGTTTTCTTTTTCTCTTTTCTTTTTCTTTTTGTTTTCTTTTTCTCTTTTCTTTTTTTTTTTTTTTTTTTTTTTTTTTTATTTGATGTTGGACCACTCTTTTATCCTTCCATCATGTTTTGTAAGTTGTGCCATGTCTCCTCGTCGTCACTTGTTTCGTCATCTAACGAGACAGAAGATAAGTCGTAGTGACTTTCATATTGAACCATGTAATTTTCATACCGTGTTTCAATATGAAAGCATTTTGGACTTGGCAAATGTTCATAGTGAACATATATCCGAGAATATGTACCTGTATGGACTAGCGCATATTCTGGATATCGGTGTTTTCGCCAGTTTTCGACGACTGTCTTTGCTCGCCATTTGTTGAGTTGGACGAAATGGTCTTCATGATTGCATGGCCAATCAGGAAGATGATAGAGAGGATGAAGTTTTGTATCCAGGTAGAAGTAATGGATCGCTTGTTGTAGTTCTCCATTTGCTAATACTTTTGGAGGTGTTAAAATAATTTGTATGTTGACTAGTTTTTGGTAGAATAATAGTCTCCTGACTTCTTGAAGGAATCTATTTCCCAAAAATCTCGTCATTTCACAATCAGACCTTGTGACTCGGACTCCAGCTAACATACCCCATTTGAATAGTTCTCTGGCGTCTAGATATCGATTTCCAGACATTTGAGTGGTTTTGAAGCGGGGGATGCTGAAATCTAAGCTGTCTTCACAGTCTGGATAGCACAGAGGTTATCTGTTAGGATGTTCCTGAGTGCAATGAAAATGGGGTTTTGAATAGTACTCCCATTTCTATGACCATCCATTATGACCTTGCTGATTTTTTTTATAAAATTGAGACATTTCTGGAGAACATCCAGCTGTTCTTTGGCTCTGGACTGGATGATGTTTTGTAGGATCTGCTCACGGATCTCTTGAGGAAGACCGTTGAGAACTTGTTGCCTCAATTTCTTCGAAAGACAACGGGTTTGGAAATATTCTAAGGACCTTTGGCACCAAGTGAAGCAAAAAGGACTTCACTGTGGTGATAATTTTTCACATTGACCAGTGGGGCCAATGGTAATTTTACACTAGAATCCAGTGGGGATCCTAGGCCTTCAGTCCTTCGCTTTTGAATTCTTACACTAGAATCCAGTGGGGATCGTAGGCCTTCAAATTCCTGATTTTGTAATTCAAGGTGATGATTTTGGTTAGAAGTGGAAGGATCTGATGGACTAATTCTGGATGTAATGGATTTGTATAAAATCTGGTTTTGTAAAAACTCAATGAATGATTGAGCTACCATGATATGATCCTCATGATATTTAATTCTGCTAAGGAGGTTAGATACATGTTTATTAGCTTCCACAAACTCAATACAAAGTGCATTGAGAGCTGTTACTCCCAACCTTTTATTTTGTATCAAAGTCCAAAGATTGTCTAATAAACATTGGTGCCTTTCCGTGGGAATATATGCAGTTCTGGCTACATTAATTCTGAATTTTTGAGCAGGAGTTTTGGAGAGGACTATTGGTCCAAAGTGGACTAAATCACCATTGTTGGATGATTCTGGCATCTGCAAAAACTCACAAGGGTTAGTTTGTAATAAGCAGTAATCAAAAAATTGATTTTTGAAAACAAGCTTGTTTAAAGAAATTCCCTTTTGTAAATGCTGTCTTGTTTCCTGTTCCAAAACATTTATTTGATTATCAAAAATGGAATAAGCCTTTATGATATTCAAATTCTTTGTTTTGGGTTTTTCAACAAAAGGAAACACAAGGTTTTGATTTTTTGTTTTAAAAGAAATACTATCGTAGTTGACTCTGTAGGGAGTAATTAAATTGATGAACATCGTCCCTAAAATGACACTATGACTGATATCTTTTATTAAAACAAATGAAGTTTTTAGAAGAAGATTTGAATTGGCTATTGAAGCCTCTGTTTTGTAATTGATTTTGATTTTGGAATTATTTCCAGCTGAAAGGTTTTCAGTAGTTTTTTCTTGGAATTTCTCTGGAACAATGCCTTATTTAATACAATTTAAATCTGCGCCTGTATCAATAAGGCAATTGTATCGATCTTGAAATCTTTTGAAAAAACTATCGAAATTCTAAACAAGTATTTTCTGGAAGAAATCTCATTAAGAATAAAGAGAAAATCCTTTGTGGGTTTTTCAAGATTTTGAATTTCTAAAGTATTTTCTTCACCTTCTTCTTCGACTTCTTCATTGATTTATTTTGAAAGTAAATTTTGAATTGTTTCTGAGCACTGTGCCTGTTTTTCTTTAAGCTTATTAAGCTCAATCTTAACAGCTTTTATTTCTTCCTGGAGGCTTTGGACTGAAACAGTTAGTTGTTTTGAAGTCTTCTTTCTACCCAACATGGCCGTAAGGTCATATGTGTTTTTTGTAATAGAGGGCAGAATAAAAGGTTTTTGTATTGGTTCTTCAAAGGTTTTTAAAAGTTTTCCTAAAAATTCCTTTTGTAGTTGAGAATCTTCAACCTGTGTAAGGATTTCTAAGAGTAACTTCTGGTCTTTTGAAAGAACATTGATTTTCAATTTTGATTTTGTAAACAGTTCATTTTCTATTTCGGAATCAGAACTGGATGATGAACTTGTGATTAATTCAACAATTTGTAATCCTTTTTCATTTTCCGTGGGTTCAGAATTACTGGACTCACCTTCGGTTTCATTTAAAAGAGCAGTTATTTTATTAATAACTTCTTCTTCTAATTGCAACTCATGAAGTTTTTTGTTTAACTTACAAAAATTTGCAGTGTGGCCTTTGTTACCACATTTGTAGCAAGTGAAAATTTTGATCTTTGATTTGGATTGAGAACTAGGTTTACTAGTCTTTTTTGGAAGTTTTTTGTAATAGGAATCTTTTTCTGGTTTTGAAGAGTTTTTGTATTTCTGGGATGATTTTTTGTAAGGTTTTCTGCTACAACTTCCTCCACAATCTGGAGTAGGATTTTTGATTCCTATTTCAAATTGTTTGCAGAAAGATCCCAACTCTTGGCGAGTTTTTCTCATTTCCCATTTCAAATGTTTTAGTAATTTCAAATCCTGACAAATCTTTAAACCTTCTTTTTGAGTGAGACTGACTAGTTCACTATAGGTTAATTTATCATACGGGATTTGATTTCAAAATGCTTCCTTGATTTTATTCCTAACTTTTTCTCCTAAAAGGATCGGAAGTCCAACAAGGAATTTTTCTTTCCAAAAGGGCTGATTAGAATATTCTCTAAGCATTACCATAGTAAGAAAAGTGTTTTTGTAATACTGAAAATCTCTCAGTTTTTTGCATCTAAGGTTTGAAAAAAGTTTGGCATTTTTATCCTTAAGATGGGATGGGTCACCTATGAAATGTAAGGAAATTGTTACAATCAAGGTGGCTACTGCATCTGGGATGGGTTGGCCTAACTCATCAAGAATTGGCACGCCATCTTCTTGAGTTTGTATGGATTCTAGAATCTCAGATTTTTGTAGGTTCGTGAGATGATAATCCCACCATCCTTTGAGCTGTCCTGAGAATCCTGCAATGAGGAGTTCAGCAAATGCTCTGTCTGGGGTTCCAGTTTGGGTTTTGTAAGCATTTGCTGCCATGGTCATTTGCTGGAGCAAATTCAAGATGTTGTATTCAGACATACCATCTATGTTTCATTCATAGACAGTAGAGGCATTGAATTTAGACTGGGTCAGGATTTCAGATCTATTTTCTATGCCTAAGTCTAGAGCTGTTATTGGGAGGGGTGTTGCTACCCGCGGCCAATAAAGTCTATTGATTTGTAAAGGTTTTTAAGACTGAATTTTCTCAGTTTGGATGGGCTGGTTTTCTTGGCTTTGGACATCTGAATATGATTCTTCCTCAATTATATTGACACTCCTTTGGGAGGTTTGAGGTGTTTCAGGTGCTACTGGAGTAGAAGTTGAAGCTTCTAACATAGTCTTCATGTCTTTCAAAGCTTGGATGAATTCAGAATTGCTGTTGTTTTGTAAATCTTTTTTACTGTTTTTGGAAACTTGGAATGGTTTGAAAATTGGATATTTCAATTTTGTATCCAGCTTAGTTTCAACTTGGGAAACTGTAGCCTGTTGGTTTTGTTCCATTTTTTGTAATTGCTTACCTATGGTATGCAAATGGGCATTTGTAAAGTTATTCTATAGAACAATGTTTTTTATATTCACAGAATCATTTTCATTTGGAATTTTGTAAGGGGCTGCTTCTACTGTTTGTTCCAAGTGGGGAATTTTTACTATCCTAAGAGGAGGATGTTCAGATTGTATTTTTCTACCATATGAAATTTCCCATTCAGGAACTTTGTTTTGAACAGTAACAGGATTAACAGACAATTTTTCTTCTGCTTTCTTTAGAAGATCTTTCAAAGCTGCAATGAACTCTGTTTGATTATCTTCTGACTCCTGTTGTTTAGGTTTTGAATTTTGGGAAGGTTTTGAAATTGGATTTGATTTTTTGAAAGTTTTTGGAGTTTTGGAAAATGGATATGAAATGTTATGCTGTTTAGCATACATCTCAAACCAATTAAAGAAAAGAATATGAACTTTGTGTTGGTATATAAAGTCATAATATTGCTTTTGAATTTCTTTCCTTTAATCATTCAAATTTTTGAAAAACCAAATTTGCTTTTTATGATTTTTAGGAGAATAAAAATCATCATGCAAATATTATTTGTCTACTTCAAATTCTTTTTCAAGCACATTAAGTTCATGGTTTACATTTTTTGTAATGGCTGAAAAGGTAGGAGAAGTAGGTTCTGACTCTGTTTGGGTTTCATCCTGAACAGACTCATTTTGTAAATTTGTATAAACTGGATGTGGAACATTTGTAGAGTAATCTACGTTTTGTAAAGTGGATCTAGGTATTTCTGAAGTAGAAAACCTAGAAGAGCTAGGTAAGTCTGAGGTAGAATACCTAGGCTGAATATTTTGTATTCCAATTGGTTTTGTAACAGGCAAACTAATGACAGAAGGTATACAAGACACTCTTCCTATGTCAACAGTACTGGATGTTGAGGAATCATCTGGAAACCTAAGGCTTCTGTTAAAGCTAAGGCTGACTCTTCCATCGTCATACTGGGTTATTTGCCTAAGTTGAACGTTTGGCTCAACTATTTTTGAAGATTCTGGTTCTACTGCACCTTCTAAGATCCATTCTTCTGGTAGGGTTATGTCCTTCCATTGGATAGATCTAGGGATTACAGTGTTGGATTTTGTAAGATCAGTTTGTAAAAGCAAAGTTTCTCCTCTTTTACTTTGAAACTTATGTTTTGTAGCAAAAGCAGAAACCATAGCTTTGTAATGGATTTTGTAAATCAGTGCAAGAGGAATAGATCCTTCAAGCATTTTGTAATTGTGAGTTTTGATTTGTAAAACAAGGGATTTTGTAATATTACTGTCGTTTAGTGAAATAGTAAAATTTGGATAGCAATCAAAAGATATTGGTCCACTGCATAAACTAGACTCGACTGAACTAAGCAAGGAGTCCTGGAAGTTTATGAACCTAGTATCTCTAAGAACTGCTAGGATTGAGGTGTTCAACCCTTCTTTTGTAAGCGGTTTAATTCCAACTTGGACTAAACCTATATGGATGTATTTGTATTGTTTTTCACGATGTTTTTGTAGGGATTTTTGAGACAGAAGAGAAATCGTCTCAAAGGGTTTTGCAATCTGAAGATCTCTCTCTTCAGTTTTGATTGTGAAATCAGTTTTGAAAAAATTGAGTTTTGTAGTATGATAGATCTGATCCTTTTGTAATTTTGGAATTTCCCAATTATCTATACATTTTTCAAAATTTTGATTATTATTTCTTCACTATTAACTATCTTTCTCGACTCGGAGGACGAGGTAGAAGAGTTTGAAGAAGAAACTATCCTACAGAAAATTGGATTCATACTTAAAGAATTTTTCTAGGTTGATCTTTTGAGTTAAGTGAGGTAATCGCACCAGGAATCACTGCCCTAAACACGCCCTCTCGGCTAAACACGGGACTTACAACCCAGGCCTATTTACACCTCTAAAGAAGCTGTCTTATCACCTTAAGATCATCTTACCAACCTCTAAAAAATGTTTAAATGTGAATCTGAACCTTAAATAGAACCTTTTCCCCCTCAGGCTCTGATACCAAGGACGCACCGGGATCGAAAGGGGGATGAGCTAACAGGGAAGAAGTAACAATCTAGATCTTGAACAATATATAAATAATTAAAGAAATAAACAAAATGCACAAGAAAGGAAAATCTTCAGAAATGAAAATTAAATTTGTAAATTAAAGATTATATATATATATATATATATATATATTCTATAGGCCAGAGCCAGTCCGTTAAGAATATATATATACTTAAAAATTAAACTTGAAATTTAAATATGAATATACATGTATATATTCAATAGGCAGCAGAGCCAGTCTGTTATGAATATATATATAGAAATATTTGTAATTTTGTAAGAAAAGTATTGAAGAAAAACTTACTTTAAAACTTTATAAAATTTGTAAGATTTGTACAAAGGTTTTGGAGATGTAATTCCGGGTAGGACTTACAAAGGTTGCTCAGCAGATGAGCTTCCTCAGATCTAGTACAAGGAAGTTACAGGTTTGTAAGTTTGTAGGTGAGGTAAAGGTAGGGCAGGATGGGAAGTGAATCAACCTTCTTACTCCTTTCTTCACCTTGGGTGAAACTCCTTCAGGACCTTCTTCGGATTCTCTCGGCTTCGGAAGCTTGAAGGGGAGAAGCTTGGGCTCAAGAGGCTTGAAGAATGGTATGAAGTGGCTTCCCTTTGCCTTGGATGGGTGCCTCCTTAAATAGAAGTGTCCAGTGACAGTTTTGTAATTTTGTAGGTTTTGAATAGTGTCTGCCACTTGATGCCTTCACGTGTGAACAGTGCTTCTTGTCTCCTTCACATGCTAACAGTAAAAAGTGAACAGTACAAGATATGACAGGTGAACAGTGTCCTGTCTGGTTTTGAAATAAAGGAAGAGAAAAAAGAGAACATTACAAAAGTAAAAATGATCATTAAAATAAAGGAAAATGAAGAGAAAATGGATAATTTTGCCACCATAAATTTCTTTTGCCGGTCTTAAATTTTTTCTTTTTCTTTTTCTTTGTCTCTTTTCTTTTTCTTCTTTTTCTTTTTCTTTTTCTCTTTTCTTTTTCTTCTTTTTTTTTTTATAACAAATTTTGTATTTGTGAAGAGGTACCACAACCTTCTTCATCATCATCTCCCAAATCTATGATGGGTTCTGAATCAGAATTGGTTCTGTTTTACAATAATTGTTCCATTATTGCAAAATATTCTTCATCATTTTTAGCTCCTACTAATCTTGCCATGGCATGTGATCTTTGAGCTAAAAGCAATTGATTTGAAAAGTTTTGTATAGGAGTTGGTGGCAACAGGTTTTTTCCCTTAAGCCAGGTTTTTACTCCTTGGTTTGTAATTATTTCTGGGATATTAAGTGAATCCCACCATTTTACCTTGAACCTTCTGATGATTGTATTCAATCCATCTTGGGGTCGAAATTCAAAAAACCAGATAAGAACCCAAGGTAAAAAGAATTTTGAAGAAAACAAGAGAAGAGGAGGAAACCTTTTCTCTTTGGGTGAGGGTTTGTAATGGGTTTTGAAAATGTTTAAACTCTCTGATATTTTTGGTTTAAGAATTTCAGGTAGTGCACCAAAATACTTCCACTACTGAGCAAACCATAAAGGGGTTTTGGAAGAATCAAATGTTTTTTGGAAATAGAACAGCCATGAATGACTATTCTTGTGATTTTGTATGAGAAAGGTATTGTACCATGCCTGTTGGTAATCCCAGTAATTGAAATGTTGGCAATGGTCAATCTTGTTTTGGAATGATAATGGGAAGATTTTTGGTTTTGTAAGTTCTTGCCCCCAATCAGAAGGATTAAGGACGTTTTGAATGTGGCAGGTTGAATAAGCCGGATCAGCATGATTTTCTTTTAGATAAAAATGTTTAAATTTTGCCGAGCCAGTAAATTCAAGTATTGCCTGATAGTAGGCTCGGGTTTTGGAAAGATCCCAAGGTTTGTAATGCCATCCTTTTGTAAAGGCTTTTGAAATTGCCATAGAGGCGTCTTGGTGTAAGAACTCATCCTCTATGATCAAAACATTTTGAAAATGGGTTTTTGTAATCCATTCCGAAGACTTCTTTTTTAATTTTGTTTGAGACAAAACTATTTGAGAAGAATTTGGTTGGGAAACATCGGTTTGAAAATCTATTTGTAAAATCTCATGGGCTTGAGAACAGTTTTTAAAAGTTTGAGAAAGGGTTTTTTGGGAGGAAGACTGTCCTTTCTCCTGGGTTTTGGAAACAGGTTTTATAGATTTACCTTTCTGGCCCTGATTGTCCTGAGTTATGTTTTGTAGAGCCTGAAGAACTTCAGGAGATTTGGACAGTGATTCTGTCCATTTTTGAATCTGGCTGTCTGTTTCTGGAGCTTGAGATTCAATGAGTTTTGTTTGATCTTCTTCTTCTGCTTCGACCATGTCTGCCCAAGTTTGAATAGGTTTTGCAGAAGAGATGATTGGTTTTGTAGGGTTTGGTTTTGTAGAGGCTGAGGCTTCAGCCTTGGTATTTTTCTTTCTGGGCATTGGACTGTTTTGAAGAAATTCTCTGGTTAGAAAGTCTGGGATGGAATTTGTATCTCCTTTTATAAATTCAATTTCAAAATAAAAAATACTTAAAATTGCTTGCCATCGTTCAAAAATTTGTTTTGATGCAAGATTTTGAACATCTTTTTGCAAAACTTCTTTGGCTGATTTGCAATCAATTCTAAGTAAAAATTTTTTATTTAATAAATCACTTTGAAATTTTTGTATGCACATGACAATTGCAGGAATCTCTTTTTTGATGGTAGAGTATTTCTTTTGACAATCATTCCAATGTGCAGAATGGAATTGAACTATTTATTCTTTTCCGTTTTGAACTTGTTTTAAAATTCCACCATAACCTAACTCTGAGGCATCTGTCTCGACTACCTTAGGGGCTAATGGATCTGCTAAATGCAAACAAGGAATGGTTTGGACCTGTTTTTCAATATGAAGGATCACTTCAGTGTGATGATCTGTCCATGGAACAGGGTTTTTCTTTAACCTATCATGCAAGGGTTTTGCTAGACGGTTAATATTTGGACAAAAATCTAAGACATAATTCAAGCTACCTAAGAATCTTTACAGCTGGGTTTTATCCAAGATTTTGTCAGGAAATTTGTTTAAAAATTCTAGACTTCTCTCTATTGGAGTAATGGTTCCTTGGGATATGTAATGACCTAGAAACCTAACCCTGGTTTGGAAAAGAGAAATCTTTGATTTTGAAACGGCAAGGACATTTCGTTTTGTAACAAAGAAGAATGTTCTTAAGTGTTTGAAGTGTTGTTCAATTGACTCCGAGAACACAAGAACATCATCTATATAGACTGTGCAAAATTTTGAATATGGATTAAAGATTTCATTCATAATTCTCTGGAATTCTGATGGGGCATTTTTCATGCCAAAAGGCATGACTTTCCACTCATACTGTCCAAAGGGAACTGTGAATGCGGTTTTGTATCTATCTTTTGGATCAATTTGTATTTGCCAAAATCCTGATTTCATATCAAATTTGGAAAATACAAATGCAGAATGAAGTTTTTGTAAAAGATCTTTTTTGTTTGGAATTGGATACCTGATCCATTTCAAAGCTTTATTCAAAGGTTTGTAATTAATTACTAATCTAGGAGTGCCTCTTTCTATTTCTGAATTTTTGTTTACATAAAAAGCTGCACAACTCCAAGGAGATCTAGATTTTGTAATTAATCCTTTTTTTCTTTAAATCCAAAATTTCTGAACGACAGTGTTGTTCTAGTTCAGCATTCATTTGGATTGGTCTGGTTTTTGTAGATATCTGTTTTTCATTGAAATCATTTTCATATGATAAATCTACCATGTGTTGTTTTCGATTCCAAAAGGCGTTTGGTAAATCAGAACAAATTTCTCTTTCAATTTGGGTTTTGAAATCCAAAATTTTCTTTTGCACCAAATTATTTTGCAATTGTTTTTCAATTCTTGTTAAAGAAACATCTTGCTGTAAATACAACAAGTGTTGCCTTTTTCCCTCTATTAAAACATTAATCTCAATATTATAAATGGAACAAGCTTTTATAATATTGAGATTTCTTGTTTTTGGTTTTGTAACGAAAGGGAAAACAAGAGTTTCTTTTGTAGTTTTGAAGGAGATATTATCATCGTTAACCATGTAGGGAGTTATCAAGTTAATGAAAGGAGTCCCTAAGATTACACTATAATGAATATCTTGAACAATTACGAATGAGGTTTTGAAAAGAAAATCACCATTAGCTATGGAGGCTTCTGTCTTATAGCTAATAGCCATTTTTGAATTATTTGCAACTGAAAGTTTTTCTGTGTTTTTTTCGTAAAATTTCTTTAGAACAATTCCTTCTTTAATACAGTTCAAATCTGCTCCTGTATCAAATAAGGCAATTGTATTGATTTTGAAATCTTTTGAAAAAACAATGGTAATTTGTATCAAATATTTTCTGGAGGTGATCTGATTGAGGATGAAAAGAAAATCTTCTGGAGGTTTTTGAGTTTCCAAACTATTTTCTTTATTTTTCTCAGATTCTTCCTGGGGTTTTGAAAACAAAAGCTGGATTGCTTTTGAGTCCTGTGCCTTTTTCTCTTTAAGCTGTTTAAGCTCATTCTTAGTGATTTTTATTTCTCTTTGGAGGCATTGGACTGGAGGGTTTTGTAGTTTTTTCTGATCTTCAGGATTTTCTTCATGCTTTAAAACATCTAAGACTAATTCTTGATTTTTTAAAAGCATGTTGACATTTTTTGCATTTTCTTCAGATTCAATTTTAGAATCTGAATTGGATGAATTATTAACTAATCCATCTTTTTGTAAAGGCGTGTTTTCTTCAGACTCCTGGTTGGAGTTTGAAGAGGAAGTTGAAAAATTAGTACTCAAATTTTGAATGACTAATTCTTCTTTTTGTAATGATTTATGATTGTCAGTGGATTCAGAAATTTTGAATTCACTTTCCATTTGTAATTCTGGGATTGATTTTGGAAGAGGTTTGTTTTGTAATCCAAAGGTTTCTTGGGGGTTTTGTCCCTTTGAAACCTATTGTTTTGAATTCTTTTTATGAGGAGTTGTATTCTTAACAGTAACAGGGTTATCAGACAGTTTTTCTTCTACTTTCCTTAGAAGATCTTTCAGAGCAGCAATGAACTCTGTTTGATTATCTTCAAACTCCTGTTGTTTAAGTTTTGAAATTTGAGAAGGTTTTGAAACTGGATCTGATTTTTTGAAAGTTTTTGGAGTTTTGGAAAACGGATATGAAATGTTATGCTGTTTAGCATACATCTCAAACCAATCAAAGAAAAGAATATGAACTTTGTGTTGGTATATAAAGTCATAATATTCCTTTTGAATTTCTTTCCTTTGATCATTGAAATTTTTGAAAAACCACATTTGCTTTTTATGATTTTTAGGAGAATAAAAATCATCATGCAAATATTGTTTGTCTCCTTCAAATTCTTTTTCAAGCACATTAAGTTCATGGTTTACATTTTCTATAATGGTGAAAAGGTAGGAGAAGTAGGTTCGACTGCTTTGGGTTTCATCCCAATGCACTGCTTTGTAAATTTGTATAAACTGGATGTGGAACATTTGTAGAGTAGTCTACGTTTTGTAAAGTGGATCTAGGTATTTCTGAAGTAGAAAACCTAGAAGAGCTAGGTAAGTCTGAGGTAGAATACCTAGGTTGAATATTTTGTATTTCAATTGGTTTTGTAACAGGCAAACTAATGACAGAAGGTATACAAGACACTCTTCCTATGTCAACAAGATCGATGTTGAGGAATCATCTGAAAACCTAAGGCTTCTGTTAAAGCTAAGGCTGACTCTTCCATCGTCATACTGGGTTATTTGCCTAAGTTGAACGTTTGGCTCAACTATTTTTGAAGATTCTGGTTCTACTGCACCTTCTAAGATCCATTCTTTTGGTAGGGTTATGTCCTTCCACTGGATAGATCTAGGGATTACAGTGTTGGATTTTGTAAGATCAGTTTGTAAAAGCAAAGTTTCTTCTCTTTTACTTTGAAACTTATGTTTTGTAGCAAAAGCAGAAACCATAGCTTTGTAATGGATTTTGTAAATCAGTGCAAGAGGAATAGATCCTTCAAGCATTTTGTAATTGTGAGTTTTGATTTGTAAAACAAGGGATTTTGTTGTAACACCCCCGTTGCATAGCCTGGTATATTTCACTGTTCCGGTGACCGGTGTCGGTCCGGACAATTAATGGGATTAGGGCCACACTTAAGACAATTTGAGAAGCCATAAACACAAATAATTAGTAATGTTTAATTAGTTAACTATAAATAAGAAAAACGGAACATAAGAGGTTAAACGAGCCGAGAGTCACAAATGATGAGTGACTCCTGAACGCATCATAAGTCGCTTTAAACTCAAATTTCAACCGTAAAGTGACGCGGTCCTTAGGACCCTTATGAACACAGTGGAAAAGAGAAAATCACGAAAAAGAACTGTTAAGTCAGTCAAATAATTAGGTCAGGGAGCCGGAAGAAATATTAGATTATTTGCAAACCGGGATGAACAAGCGAGGGGCAATTTGGTCAATTGACCCCGTTGACCCCGAGAGCTGACTCCTGACCTAACTGTCGAATAAAATCGGAGAAAAGAAAATTTCGGAATCGAGAATTAAATTAAAGAACTAATAGAAAAAAAAAAAAAAAGAAAGAAGATGGAAAAGTCAAAGTGATGACATCATGCATGATGTCATAAAGGCTTAATTGATTTATTTTATTAATTTGGGAATTTTGGTCTTCCTAAGACATAAAAGAAAGGAAAAGAAAAGAAAAAAATATATAATAAAGTCATCTTCTTCATAAAAAATGTGATTCTCTCTCCCTCACCCTCTCCCTCACCCAAAACCTCCATTAAAGCTCATTTTGAGCTTGATCAAATCCCTAATTCCACCATAGAAAAATTGGCCACCATAGTTAAAGCTTATCTAGGCAACTTGAGAAGAGGATTGAGCAAGAAAGAAAGAAGGAAAATTTGAAGGAAAGGAGGAAGAAAATTGCTACACAAAGGTTAGTATGCTAAACTCTTCATTTATCCATTCAAATGCACATGTGATGGTTGAAAGTGAGCTTAGAACTTGATTAAATGAAACAAACATGGGAGAATGATCATTGCTGAAATTTGGCCTGGTTGGGAGGAGTATGGTTTGCATGAATATGATGCAATTGAATGAGTTTAGAAACTTTACATAGTTAAATGATTAACATTTAAACCATTAGAACTAGTTAAAGGCATGAAAATGATGAGTTAGGGTTTTCAATGCTAGGGTTTATGAACCAAAAATTGGAGAAATACATAAATGGCATGTTTAACCTATTGTGAAATGAAATAATGGTCAATTATGACCAAATAAGTTGTGTGGGAATTGTTGGAATAAAAATCAAATTCGTAGGTCAATGGTCATGCTGCTGGCAGCATGACCAAACCCACTTTGAAGGACCAAAACTCAAATTTTACAAGTCCAATTGATATGCCACCAATTGGAGATGAAAATAGACATAAAAGAGCACAATTTTCATTAAGGAACCATGGCCAAAAACTGACCAAAACTTGGTGAAACAATTGACCAAAGTGGATTGATTGCAGGCTGCCACTGCACTAAACTGACCAAATGAACAGTAACTGTTCATTTGGTCATAACTCGAGTTAGACAGGTCAAATTGACCTGAAATTTGGCCAGGGGTTAGAGGGCATATAGATCTAAAACTTTCATGAAGAACACCAACCCAAATTAGGCCATTAACCCTTTCAAAATCATTGAGCAAAATTAAATTACTGTACTAAGATTCTGCAGAATTTTTATTGAGCAGCAATGTTTGGATGGCTATAACTCTCTCTAGAAAACTCGGATTTAGGCGATTCTTGAACCGATGGAAACCTAAGACATAGTACAACATTTCATATGAAGAAAGTGAGACCAAATTATGAACTTAACTTGATCAAATTATTAACCAAATTTGGACCAAAAATCTGCCAGCACCAAAATCTCAGTATGAACAGTACACGTGAACAGTAAAATTATTTTGGCCATAACTTGAGCTACAAAACTCTGATTGAGGTGATCCAAAAATGAGAATACACTTAAGACAATAAGGAACATTTTCTATGAAGGAAGTTTTGTCAAATTCCAACAGTAGATCGACCAATGGAATAGTGCAACTTCGGAGAACCAAAACCGAAAATTGGCAATTTTGCCAAAATGACCTAAGCTTTAAACAAATGACCAAAACCAACAAGTTTGGTGACCAAAATGTGGTATGTGAGTGAAGTTGGAGTTCTCATACCCATTAAGCCTTAGAAAGTCAATAATTTGACTTGAATAGTGCAGTGAATAGTAACCCGAAACACAAAATTTCGAGAACATCGAATTTAACACGTTAGAGCTAGGTAAATGTGAAGTTAAGTTTATTTTGGATTTATTTTAAGTTTTAGTACTGAAACATTGGAAAATTTCGTGTTTCAGTGGAAAAGAATACCGGGACAGAACCCGAGGAGTCGAGTCAAGGCCAACAGGCGACTCGTTTGAGGTTTGTGCACAACATATACTTTTATAATCATCTTTTGCATATCGTTTTGAATAATGTGAAATATTAGATTATGACATTCTTATGATGTTTGATCTAAATTGCTGAAAGTTATTATGTATATTTGAAAAGACAATATTTAGCAAATTGTTAAGATAAGTTTTAAAACCACAGTGTCATGACCACATATTTGAACACCTCACTAGCACGACTAGTGGGGGTAATTAGTTTCGAATTTTGATTCCTTCTCTGGAGAAGTGTTGAGGTGTGCCAGTAGAAGAGGATGTGAATGGATATCCATATATTTGAGCTAGCTAGCCTTGTGATATGATTTCTCTTTAGCCTCTGACTATCGAGATTCATGTGATTTCTCTTAGCCTCTGGCTATTGAGATTCTATTTGTTTCGAATGGCGTGATCTAACTGTGGGTTTTATGAAATGTATTTTGATACTTTGAAATGAACTTGGTTTACATGTAAAATCTTACAATGCATGATTGTATTTAATTTTCATGTTTAGCCAAATTTTTGAATGAATATGCTTTAAGTTTTGCATAAAGATTATTTTAGTATATTGTGCACCACTGAGTCCTAGTACTCAGTGTTAGCTTTATTCTTTGCCGCAGAATCTGAGAGACTAGAGGAGCAGCGGTGAGGCTGTGAGGTGTGAAGCTACCACTTAAAGTTTTGGGTATAATTTATACCCTATGTAAATATTTCTTTTGATGTATATATTGCACGTAAATGTATGGACATGTACATGGGTCTTGGCAGCTTGTACAAAGTTTGTATAAAAGTTGTAATAAATTTTAATTTGGACTTTTGAATGTAAATTTTAGTATGATGAATATATAAATTGTTTATCTTGAATGGAATATGAATAAATGATATTGATGGACAGATTTTGAGAATTTTTGAACTTGTGAATTTTGAGAAATTGGTTGAGATTGAGTATGAATTTGAAGCAGTGGTTAGATAATTATTGGAAGTGCTTTTATTTCAGGTATTTGAAGAACGGTTTTCTCAAAATACAGAGGAAGCTCTGTCAAAATTTTTATAAGATTTGCGGAAAACTAAAATGGCCAAAAATATTAATTAGTTTTAATTTCAACTAAATGTTTTAAATACTTATTAGAAATGCTCACCACTTGTCAAAGATAAGAAAATTGTTTTAAAATCCCTTGTAGGGTACTTAATGAGTTATCGGTAGGTGAAGTTTGGTAGTTCATTAGGTATTCTACGGGATCATGTTATGCCTTACAGAGGGGTAAGGTGTGACATGTTTTAGTGGTATCAGAGCAAGTTTTTGAATTATGTTTTCAATTGTGAATTTGTGTCTTTTCTTTGTTAAGTACAACTGCTCAATGTCCATAATTGTTACATACAGTGCATTACATCATGAATATGAACTAACGGAGGGAAATCTCCTTGTGTTAATTATTCAGAGATACCTAACTTCAGCTGAAATGGAAGAAGGATCGCTCGATTGAGCGATGCAGTTGAAGCCGAGGCACAAGGGAAGCCCCACTTTACCGAATGTCGGTGGGTCGAGCACCACCTGCAAATGCGCGATTCCTCTGCATAGTTTGCACAGCAGATGGCGGCAATGTTTCAACATATGTCCGGTGGTATGCCTGTTCAAGCTCGACCCCTACGACTTGTGGCACAACCACTGCCTCGGCCGACGAGATGACAAGTTATTGAAGTATAGGGCTGCAGAATTTAAAGTCTGATAGACCCACTTGAGGCAGAGCAATGGCTTGAAAGAATGGATGAGTATTTAAGAAGCCGCCGCCAAGATGAATTGAAGCTTGAGTATTCTGTGTCTCTATTGCAAGGGGATGCGTATGACTGGTGGAAGACCATCCCCCACAGCTTGGCTGAACCACCAGTGCTAACCTGGGATGACTTCATCAGAGAGTTCAGACAGAAATACATCCCAGACACATATGTTGATCAGAAATTGCAAGAATTTTTTAGTTTGAAACAAGGGAACCGATCAGTGGCGGAGTATGAGAGGGAGTTCTCCCGCCTGAGTCACTATGCGGAGAGTCTCCTTACTACCAGTAAGGCAAGATGCAAGAGATTTGAGACAGGTTTGAAGCCCAGCATAAGGATGCAAGTTGTGGGATTTCGACACAGCAACTTCTCAGAGCTTATGTCTCAAGCACTTGAACTGGAGAGAGTTGAAGCAGAAGCAAACCCAGTGAAGGAAAAAGCTGAAAAATCAGAAAAAGACAAGGGGGAAAAATCAGTTGAACAGAGTTCTGGTGCTACCTCTGGAAAGAAAAAGAAGTTTAGTGGACCCAGCAGGGGTCGAGGTGGAAGATTTGGTAGGGGCCGATTCTCTGGACAGAGACCCCCTAGGTCTGGTCAGCAGTCGAGCAGGGGTTCACATTCTGCCCGCCCCTGTGAGACTTGTGGCAAGATTCATGGGGGGGAATGTTATTGGGCCACTGGAGCCTGTTTTAACTGTGGAGGCAAGGGCCATATAGCTAAAGACTGTACTAGTGCTCCGAGATATGGTCCAGCTCCTACTACTGCCGAGGGATCTATTCAGAGTCCTGCTCCCAGAGGTTCACAGTCATTTGGCAGAGGCACTACTTCAGGCAGTCAGGGCACAGTTGGTCAATCAGCACAAGGAAGTGCTTCAACCAGAATCTACGCAATGAAACAGCGAGAAGAGGCTGAGACTTCTGATGTGGTAGCTGGTACATTCTCTATCTCTGATCAAGAAGTATTTGTATTGTTTGATCCGGGTTCAACCCATTCATATGTTAGTGCTAGCATAGTTAGTTCACTTGCTGTTCCATGTGTGCAAATGGGTTTTGAAGTGCTAGTAACTAGTCCATTAGGACAAGAGGTCCGGGTCAACAAAATTTATAGAGACTGTCCTTTGGTAATCCAAGGACATGTTTTCCTGTCAGACTTGATTGAGATGCCCTTCAGAGAGTATGATATTATCTTAGGCATGGATTGGTTAGCCAGGCATCATGCTATGATTGGATGTAGATCAAGATCACTTTTGGTCTCCTTTGTATGGTGATGTGGTAATACACGGGAGAGGCATTTATCGCCATCAAACATCATTTCGGCGCACTAGCCGTAAGAATGATCGAGAAAGGGTGTGAAGCATACTTGGCACATGTGATAGACACCCAAGTGGGAGTCCAGACTAAGGGACATCCCTACGGTATGTGACTTTCCTGATGTATTTCTGATGAGTTACGTGATTACCTCCGAAAGAGAAGTGCAATTTGAGATTAATGTTATGCAGTGTGGATCCAATCTCCATAATGCCATATAGAATGGCACTGCATTGAAAGAGTTGAAAGTACAGATTGCAAGAATTGCTTGACAAGGGCTTTATCCGCCCTAGTGTGTCACTTTGGGAGCGCTAGTGTTGTTTGTAAAGAAGAAAGATGGCACTCTCGCTTGTGTATTGATTATCTAGGCTGAATAAGGTGACAATAAAGAATAGATATCCATTACCCGCATTGATGACTTGTTTGATCGGTTGAGGTGCGGTATGTTCTCTAAAATTGACTGAGATCGAGTTATTATCACCAAGGTACAAGAGCGAGTATTTCTAAAGCGCCTTTAGAACCCGCTATGGCCATTATGAGTTTTTGGTTATGCCATTGGGTTAACTAATGCTCCTACGCTTTATGGATCGATGAACACTATCTTGAGACCATACCTCGACCGGTTGTTGTGGTATTCATTGATGATATATTGGTCTATTCGAGGAATGCAGAAGAGCATGATAGACATCTGCGGATTATCTTCAGATTTTGAGGAGAAAATATATGCCAAATTGTCGAAATGTGAATTTTGGCTGAAGGAGATATCTTTCTTGGGGCATGTAGTATCAGAAGAGGGCATCAAGGTAGATCCAAGTAAGATTGAAGCTGTCCTTAATTGGAGGCCACCCAGAAATGTCACGAAATTCGTAGTTTTAAGGTTTAGCCGATACTACCGTAGATTTGTGAAGGATTCTCCATGTTGGCATCTCCATTGACCAAGCTTAGAAAAGATGTAAAATTTCAGTGGACGGATAAATGCCAGCAGAGTTTTGATGAATTGAAGAGATGTTTGACTGAAGCTCCAGTCCTTACTTTACCTACTCCAGGTAAAGAATATACAGTATATAGTGACGCTTCTCACAATGGGTTAGGCTGTGTATTGATGCAAGATCGAAATGTCATTGCCTATGCATCACGCCAGCTAAAACCGCATGAGAGGAACTATCCAACACATGATTTGGAGCTTATAGCTATTGTGTTTGCTCTTAAGATCTGGAGGCATTATTTGTATGGGGAGAAGTGCTACATCTATACAGATCATAAGAGCTTGAAGTATTTGGGCACCCAAAAAGAGTTGAATTTGAGACAGAGGAGATGGTTAGAGTTGATAAAAGACTATGATTGTCTGATAGACTATCAGCCAGGGAAAGCTAATGTTGTGGCTGATGCCTTAAGTCGTAAGACTATGGCAAATCTACAAGTTACTCCTTTGTCTTTGGTACATGAGTTGAGATCATTACATGCTAGTTTAGAGATTAATGATGATGGGCAAACAGCAATTGCATGGCATGTACAGCCAGTGTTGGTTGATCAGATTAGAATGGTCTTTCGAATGATCGGAAGTATCGGTCGATGGAAGAAGTCCAAAGGCCAAGAAACCGTAATTCTCAATCGTAGATGATGGTCTCTTGCTACACCGGGCGAATGTGTGTTCCTAATGATGCCGATTTGAGGCGAGATCATTTTGAAGGAAGCACATGAGTCTCCTTTTGCCATGCACCACAGTGGCACAAAAATGTATAGGGGCTAAAGGAGCATTCCGTGGATGGGTATGAAGAGAGATGTGGCAGAGTTTGTGTCCAAATGCCTAACTTGTCAGCAAGTAAAGGCAGAGCATCAAGTACCCACTGGGTTGTTACATCCACTACCAATACCAGAGTGGAAATGGGAGAGAATAACGATGGATTTTGTGATGGGACTTCCGAGGACACAGAAAAGTCATGATGCAGTTTGGGTCATTGTTGATAGACTGACTAAATCTGCTCATTTTCTGCCAGTCCGGATGGACTACAGTTTAGAAAGATTGGCCAAGTTATACATCGATGAGATTGTGAGATTGCATGGAGTGCCAGTACCTATCGTGTCAGACAGAGATCCTAAGTTCACTTCCAGATTCTGGGGTAGTCTTCAGAGAGCCCTAGGAACTAGATTGAACTTTAGTACTGCATTCCACCCACAGACAGATGGCCAGTCTGAGAGGGTAATTCAGATTTTGGAGGACATGCTACGGGCTTGTGTGATTGAGTTTGAGGGTAGTTGGGATACACACTTGCCTTTGATTGAGTTTGCTTACAATAACAGCTACCAATCAAGCATTGGGATGCCTCCATATGAAGCTTTGTATGTCAGAAAATGTAGAACCCCGTTGTGTTGGGATGACGTGGGTGAAAGAAAGATGATCGGACCCAAAATTGTCCAACAGACTGAAGAGAAAATTAGGGTGATCAGAGATCGACTTAAAGCTGCATCAAGTCCTATATTGATTTGAAAAGAAGAGATATTGAGTATGTAGTGGGTGAGAAAGTTTTCCTCAAGGTTTCTCCTTGGAAGAGGATTATGAGATTCGGCAGAAAGGGGAAACTAAGTCCTCGTTTTATCGGGCCATATGAGGTTCTGGAAAGAGTGGGTCCTTTGGCATATCGGTTGGCACTACCTCCAGAGTTGGAGAAGATACATAATGTCTTCCATGTGTCCATGTTGAGGAGGTATCGATCAGACCCATCTCATGTACTACCAGGAGAAGAAATAGAAGTGAATCCCGACCTCACATATGAAGAAGAACCAATAAAGATTCTGGCTTATGAGGTGAAGCAGCTACGGAATAAGCAGATACCGTTGGTAAAAGTGCTGTGGAACCATCATTCGGGCCAAGAAGCTACTTGGGAACGAGAGGAGGACATGAGGAGACAACACCCACAGCTGTTCAGAGATTGATACCAGGTAAAAATTTCGAGACGAAATTTATTTAAGGGGGGGAGAATTGTAACACCCCCGTTGCATAGCCTGGTATATTTTACTGTTCCGGTGACCGGTGTCGGTCCGGACAATTAATGGGATTAGGGCCACACTTAAGACAATTTGAGAAGCCATAAACACAAATAATTAGTAATGTTTAATTAGTTAACTATAAATAAGAAAAACAGAACATAAGAGGTTAAGCAGCGAGAGTCACGGTGATGAGTGACCTCCTGAACGAGCAGCTGAAGTCATTTTAAACTCAAATTTCGAACCGTAAAAAGTGACGCTGCGGTCCTTAGGACCCTTATGAACACAGTGGAAAAGAGAAAATCACAAAAAAGAACTGTTAAGTCAGTCAAATAATTAGGTCAGGGAGCCGGAAGAAATATTAGATTATTTGCAAATCGGGATGAACAGGCGAGGGGCAATTTGGTCAATTGACCCCGAGAGCTAACTCCTGACCTAACTGTCGAATAAAATCGGAGAAAAGAAAATTTTGGAATCGAGAATTAAATTAAAGAACTAATAGAAAAATAAATAAAAAAAAAGAAAGAATATGGAAAAGTCAAAGTGATGACATCATGCATGATGTCATAAAGGCTTAATTGATTTATTTTATTAATTTGGGAATTTTGGTCTTCCTAAGACATAAAAGAAAGGAAAAGAAAAGAAAAAAAAAATAAAAAAGTCATCTTCTTCATAAAAAACGTGATTCTCTCTCCCTCACCCTCTCCCTCACCCAAAACCTCCATTAAAGCTCATTTTGAGCTTGATCAAATCCCTAATTCCACCATAGAAAAATTAGCCACCATAGTTAAAGCTTATCTAGGCAACTTGAGAAGAGGATTGAGCAAGAAAGAAAGAAGGAAAATTTGAAGGAAAGGAGGAAGAAAATTGCTACACAAAGGTTAGTATGCTAAACTCTTCATTTATCCATTCAAATGCACATGTGATGGTTGAAAGTGAGCTTAGAACTTGATTAAATGAAACAAACATGGGAGAATGACCATTGCTGAAATTTGGCCTGGTTGGGAGGAGTATGGTTTGCATGAATATGATGCAATTGAATGAGTTTAGAAACTTTACATAGTTAAATGATTAACATTTAAACCATTAGAACTAGTTAAAGGCATGAAAATGATGAGTTAGGGTTTTCAATGCTAGGGTTTATGAACCAAAAATTGGAGAAATACATAAATGACATGTTTAACCTATTGTGAAATGAAATAATGGTCAATTATGACCAAATAAGTTGTGTGGGAATTGTTGGAATAAAAATCAAATTCGTAGGTCAATGGTCATGCTGCTGGCAGCATGACCAAACCCACTTTGAAGGACCAAAACTCAAATTTTACAAGTCCAATTGATATGCCACCAATTGAAGATGAAAATAGACATAAAAGAGCACAATTTTCATTAAGGAAACATGGCCAAAAACTGACCAAAACTTGGTGAAACAATTGACCAAAGTGGATTGATTGCAGGCTGCCACTGCACTAAACTGACCAAATGAACAGTAACTGTTCATTTGGTCATAACTCGAGTTAGACAGGTCAGATTGACCTGAAATTTGGCCAGGGGTTAGAGGGCATATAGATCTAAAACTTTCATGAAGAACACCAACCCAAATTAGGCCATTAACCCTTTCAAAATCATTGAGCAAAATTAAATTACTGTATTGAGATTCTGCAGAATTTTCATTGAGCAGCAATGTTTGGATGGCTATAACTCTCTCTAGAAAACTCAGATTTAGGCGATTCTTGAACCGATGGAAACCTGAGGCATAGAACAACATTTCATATGAAGAAAGTGAGACCAAATTATGAACTTAACTTGATCAAATTATTACAAAGTTGGACAAAAAATCTGCCAGCACCAAAATCTCAGTATGAACAGTACACATGAACAGTAAATTTATTTTGGCCATAACTTGAGCTACAAAACTCTGATTGAGGTGATACAAAAATGAGAATACACTTAAGACAATAAGGAACATTTTCTATGAAGGAAGTTTTGTCAAATTCCAACAGTAGATCGACCAATGGAACAGTGCAACTTCGGAGAACCAAAACCGAAAATTGGCAAATTTGCCAAAATGACCTAAGCTTTAAACAAATGACCAAAACCAACAAGTTTGGTGACCAAAATGTGGTATGTGGGTGAAGTTGGAGTTCTCATACCCATTAAGCCTTAGAAAGTCAATAATTTGACTTGAATAGTGCAGTGAATAGTAACCCGAAACACAAAATTTCGAGAACGTCGAATTTAACACGTTAGAGCTAGGTAAATGTGAAGTTAAGTTTATTTTGGATTTATTTTAAGTTTTAGTACTGAAACATTGGAAAATTTCGTGTTTCAGTGGAAAAGAATACCGGGACAGAACCCGAGGAGTCGAGTCAAGGCCAACAGGCGACTCGTTTGAGGTTTGTGCACAACATATACTTTTATAATCATCTTTTGCATATCGTTTTGAATAATGTGAAATATTGGATTATGACATTCTTATGATGTTTGATCTAAATTGTTGAAAGTTATTATGTATATTTGAAAAGACAATATTTAGCAAATTGTTAAGATAAGTTTTGAAACCACAGTGTCATGACCACATATTTGAACACCTCACTAGCACGACTAGTGGGGGTAATTAGTTTCGAATTTTGATTCCTTCTCTGGAGAAGTGTTGAGGTGTGCCAGTAGAAGAGGATGTGAATGGATATCCATATATTTGAGCTAGCTAGCCTTGTGATATGATTTCTCTTTAGCCTCTGGCTATCGAGATTCATGTGATTTCTCTTAGCCTCTGGCTATTGAGATTCTATTTGTTTCGAATGGCGTGATCTAACTGTGGGTTTTATGAAATGTATTTTGATACTTTGAAATGAACTTGGTTTACATGTAAAATCTTACAATGCATGATTGTATTTAATTTTCATGTTTAGCCAAATTTTTGAATGAATGTGCTTTAAGTTTTGCATAAAGATTATTTTAGTATATTGTGCACCACTGAGTCCTAGTACTCAGCGATAGCTTTTATTGCTGTCGCAGATACAGAGACTAGAGGAGCAGCAGACTGAGCTGCTGAGGTGTGAGAAGCTACCAGCCTAAAGTTTTCGGGTATAATTTATACCCTAACTGTAAATATTTCTTTTGATGTATATATTGCAAGTAAATGTATGGACATGTACATGGGTCTTGAGCAGCTTGTACAAAGTTTGTATAAAAGTTGTAATAAATTTTAATTTGGACTTTTTGAATGTAAATTTTAGTATGATGAATATATAAATTGTTTATCTTGAATGGAATATGAATAAATGATATTGATGGACAGTATTTTGAGAATTTTTGAACTTGTGAATTTTGAGAAATTGGTTGAGATTGAGTATGAATTTGAAGCAGTGGTTAGATAATTATTGGAAGTGCTTTTATTTCAGGTATTTGAAGAACGGTTTTCTCAAAATACAGAGGAAACTCTGTCAAAATTTTTATAAGATTTGCGGAAAACTAAAATGGCCAAAAATATTAATTAGTTTTAATTTCAACTAAATGTTTTAAATACTTATTAGAAATGCTCACCACTTGTCAAAGATAAGAAAATTGTTTTAAAATCCCTTGTAGGGTACTTAATGAGTTATCGGTAGGTGAAGTTCGATAGTTCATTAGGTATTCTACGGGATCATGTTATGCCTTACAGAGGGGTAAGGTGTGACATTTGTAATATTACTGTCGTTTAACGAAACAGTAAAATTTGGATAGCAATCAAAAGATATTGGTCCACTGCACAGATTAGACTCGACTGAACTAAGCAAGGAGTCCTGGAAGTTTATGAACCTATTATCTCTAAGAACTACTATGATTGAGGTGTTCAACCCTTCTTTTATAAGTGGTTTAATTCCAATTTGGACTAAACCTATATGGATGTATTTGTATTGTTTTTCACGGTGTTTTTGTAAAGATTTTTGAGACAGAAGAGAAATCATCTCAAAGGGTTTTGTAATCTGAAGATCTCTTTCTTCAGTTTTGATCGTAAAATCAGTTTTGAAAAAATTGAGTTTTGTAGTCTGATAGATTTGATCCTTTTGTACTTTTAGAATTTCCCAATTATCTATACATTTTTCAAAATTTTCGATTATTATTGCTTCACTATTAACTATCTTTCTCTACTCGGAGGACGAGGTAAAAGAGTTTGAAGAAGAAACTGTCCTACAAAAAATTGGATTCATACTTAAAGAATTTTTCTAGGTTCATCTTTTGAGTTAAGTGAGGTAATCGCACCAGGAATCACTGCCCTAAACAAGCCCTCTCGGCTACAAAGACGGGACTTACAACCCAGGCCTGTTTGCACCTCTAAAGAAGGTGTCTTATCACCTTAAGATCATCTTACCAACCTCTAAAAAATGTTTAAATGTGAATCCGAACCTTAAATAGAACCTTTCCCCCCTAGGCTCTGATACCAAGGACGCACCGGGATCGAAAGGGGGATGAGCTAACAGGGAAGAAGCAATAATCTAGATCTTGAATAATATATAAATAACTAAAGAAATAAACAAAATGCACAAAAAGGAAATCTTCAGAAATGAAAATTAAATTTGTAAATTAAAGATTAAATATATATATTCTATAGGCGGCAGAGCCAGTCCGTTAAGAAAATATATACTTAACAAAAATAAAATAAAATTTGTAAATTTAAATATGAATATACATGTATATATTCAATAGGCGGCAGAGCCAGTCAGTTATGAACATATATACGTATATTTATGCAGATCAGGTGGTTGAACCGACCATATGCATGCAAAAGAAAGAAATATTTATAATTTTATAAGAAAAGAATTGAAGAAAACTTACTTCAATACTTTATAAAATTTGTAAGATTTGTACAAAGGTTTTGGAGATGTAATTCCGGGTAGGATTTACAGAGGTTGCTCAACACATGAGCTTCCTAAGATCTACTACAAGGAAGTTATAGGGTTTGTAGGTTTGTAGGTGAGGTAGAGGTAGGGCAGGATGGGAAGTGAATCAACCTTCTTGCTCCTTTCTTCACCTCAGGGTAAAACTGAAGGAACGGAAGCGTGAAAAACACAATATTATACCATTGAATTCAAAAATTTTCACTTAGAGTCACATGCACCATGCAAGATTTATTTTTATCTATTTGATTTCAATGATAAACAACATATTAAAACTCTTTTAATATGTTTTTGGATCTGTATTTGCCATTTAAGATTTTAAAATTAATCAGATTAATTTTAGAACCCTAGATTAAATCAAGAACGATTACACTAACCTCTTGATGTCTTTGCGTGTCTGCGCCTTTGAGATTCGTCTTGAGGACACGGATGTTGTCCCTCTAGCTTGTCCACACCAAGAACACCTATGGCAGCCCTTGAACAGCTTCTAAAGCCTTTTCTATTAATTAGAAATTCAAGTTCGCCTTTTAAGAGATTAGAGATGCAAGCAGACACTAGAAACAATTTCTAGTGTTCTTAATTCAAGAGATTGATGGCTAATCTCTTTGAATTGATGAGAGATGAAGAGAAATAGCTGGAGAGGCTCAAAGTGGCGTGACATATGAGAGGAGAGGCTGCTGGTTGTGTTTTCTTTTCATAACCCCACTTAAATAGCTAGGTTAACACATTAAACCCTAGCCACATGTCACCTTTGATTAGCTCTAGGTTTAAGTGACCCAATCACATTGTGCCAAGTGTCAAACCTATATTTAATCTTGATTTTAATCATCTTACATGATTAAAAATATTTGGCAAGCTTATGTGTTATGCCATGTGTCACCATCTCATGGTGCCACGTGTCACACTGCAAAATGACCAAAATGCCCCTGTGTCTTAATTTTGAGTTCTTAACCCAAAATAATTATTTTCTTCTTCTAATTAATTTATATCAAATATAAATTAATTAATTAATCTCTATTAATTAATTTCTCATCAATTAAATTCATATTTAAACACTTTAAATATAAATTTAATTTATACTACACATCCAATAATCTAGATTTGGTTTCAAGTCATGCTAGGGACTTTGCAATTTTATTGCAAACCAAATCTATTTAATTAATCAATTAAACTCTTTAATTAATTAATTAAATCATATTTAAATAGGTGATAACTTGTGTATGTGTGTGACTTACTAGGCTCATCACTAATTGGCAATGAGACATGATATCAACTCTTAATATCATAATAACTCTTTCTTACCATAAATGATTTCTCTAAATCATTTTATGAACCTCATAGACCATGGTTAACACCTAGCATAGCATGCCATGGCCACCCAATTAGTAATAAGATTTACCTTAAATGAACCTATAATCATATGTTACCATCCACTAGAATCTCTCTTACAAAATCCCAACTCAAGCCGAGTCATGGTTTATGTCAAACTCCATTTGCTATGAATATTATGTTCTTTTAATTCCAGTTCTTGATTAAAAGATTTTTCTCATCGTAAACTCTTTCTCAATAAATCTATCTGTCTGCCAGGAACTTGAAACATCAAGAACAATTAAATGAACATAGGATTTTATCTCTATTTAATTAGAGGAACAGATTCCATCTTGATCAACACCTACCTCCATATATAACTATCAGGAGCCAACACATGCCCATATACCCATACATAGTACAAGTATGAAAGCAGTATCAAACTCAAACTACCTATATACAAGATAACTATGCTATCTCATTTCTAAAGATTATATGCATCGATATGATTTATGACAAAACATTGACAAGAGTAAACTCCATGTGCTTGTCATAAGTGTCACTGGTTCGGCCTACTTATCATGTATAAGTGCCTATCATGTTTGTTATATGGCATGAGACTCACCATTCCATCTTATTTATATCTCATATAAATAACTTGGGAACAAACATGAATACAATCTTTCTGGATAAGTCATGTCCTTATTATGAAGTATCCTCGATTGTGAACCTATTTATGATACTTTGTGCTAGAAATATTGTCACTCATATTCTTAACAACTTAAGAATAATATTTCTAACAAAATATCAATGGACCTTTTCTATTACACATAAATATATTATGTAAACGGAAAAGTGGAAATGCCTTTTATTAATAAAATTATGTACAAGATACATACTAAATGATATGCTCTAGGGCATACTACTAACAAAAACTCCTTCAGGACCTTCTTTGGATTCTCTCGGCTTCAGAAGCTTGAAGGGGAGAAGCTTGGGCTCAAGAGGCTTGAAGAGTGGTTTGAAGTGGCTTCCCCTTGCCTTGGATGGGTGCCTCCTTATATAGAAGTGTCCAGGGGCAATTTTGTAATTTTGTAGGTTTTGAACAGTGTCTGCCACTTGATGCCTTCACGTGTGAACAATGCTTCTTGTCTCTTTCACATGCGAGCAAGAAAAGTGAACAAGACAGATATGACAGTGAACAAAGGTCTGTCTGATTTTGAAATAAAGGAAGAGAAAAAAGAGAATATTACAAAAATTAAAATAAAGGAAAATGAAGAGAAAATGGATAATTTTGCCGCCATAAGTTTCTTTTGCCGGTCTTTTCTTTTCTTTTCTTTTCTTTTCTTTTTCTTTTTCTTTTTCTTTTCCTTTTTTTTTTAATGGAGTGGAGCTGGGACCACTCTTTTATCCTTCCATCATGTTTTGTAAGTTGTGCCATGTCTCCTCGTCATCACTTGTTTCGTCATTTGACGAGACAGAAGATAAGTCGTAGTGACTTTCATATTGAACCATGTAATTTTCATACCGTGTTTCAATATGAAAGGGTTTTGGGCTTGGCAAATGTTCATATTGAACATATATCCGAGACTATGTACCTGTATGGACTAGCGCATATTCTAGATATCGGTGTTTTTCGCGATTTCGACGATCGCCTTTGCTCGCCATTTGTTGAGTTGGACGAAATGGTCTTCATGATTGCATGGCCAATCAGGAAGATGATAGAGAGGAGGAAGTTTTGTATCCAGGTAGAAGTAATGGATCGCTTGTTGTAGCTCTCAATTTGCTAATACTTCTGGAGGTGTTGAAATGATTTGTATGTTGACTAGTTTTTGGCAGAATAATAGTCTCCTGACTTCTTGAAGGACTCAATTTCCCAAAAACCTTGTCATTTCACAATCAGATCTTGTGACTCGGACTCCAGCTAACATACCCCATTTGAATAGTTCTCTGGCGTCTAGATATCGGGTTCCAGACATCTGAGTGGTTTTGAAGCGGGGGATGCTGAAATCTAAGCTGTGTTCACAGTCTGGATAGCACAGAGGATATTGGTTAGGATGTTCCTGAGTGCAATGAAAACGGGGTTTTGAATGGTACTCCCATTCCCATGACCATCCATTGTGACCTTGCTGATTGCTTTTTGTAAAATTAAGGCATTTTTGGAGAACATCCAGCTGTTCTTTGATTCTGGACTGGATGATGTTTTGTAGAATCTGCTCGCGGATCTCTTGAGGATGACCATTGAGAACTTGTTGCCTGAATTTCTTCGAAAGACAACTGGTTTGGAAATGTTCTAAGGACCTATTGGCACCAAATGAAGTAAAAAGGACTTCATTGTGGTGATAATTTTTCACATTAACCAGTGGGGCCAATGGTAATTTTACACTAGAATCCAGTGGGGATCCTAGGCCTTCAGTCCTTCGCTTTTGAATTCTTACACTAGAATCCAGTGGGGGTCCTAGGCCTTCAAATTCCTTTTTTGTAATTCAAGGTGATGATTTTGGTTAGAAGTGGATAGATCTGATGGACTAATTCTGGATGTAATGGATTTGTATAAAATTTGGTTTTGCAAAAACTCAATGAATGATTGAGCTACCATGATATGATCCTCATGATATTTAATTCTGCTAAGGAGGTCAGCCACATATTTATTAGCTTCCTCAAACTCAATACAAAGTGCATTGAGAGCTGTTACTCCCAACCTTTTGTTTTGTATTAAAGTCCAAAGATTATCTAATAAACATTGGTGCCTTTCTGTGGGAACATATGCAGTTCTGGCTACATTAATTCTGAATTTTTGAGCAGGAGTTTTGGAGAGGACTATTGTTCCAAAGTGGACTAAATCACCATTGTTGGATGATTCTGCCATCTGTAAAAACTCACGAGGGTTAGTTTGTAATAAGCAGTAATCAAAAATTTAATTTTTGAAAACAAGCTTGTTTAAAGAATTTTCTTTTTGTAAATGCTGTCTTGTTTCCAAAACATTTATTTGATTATCAAAAATGGAATAAGCCTTTATGATATTCAAATTCTTTGTTTTGGGTTTTTCAACAAAAGGAACACAAGGTTTTGATTTTTTGTTTTAAAAGAAATACTATCATAGTTGACTCTGTAGGGAGTAATTAAATTGATGAACGGCGTCCCTAATATGACACTATGACTAATACTTTTATTAAAACAAATGAAGTTTTTAGAAGGAGATTTGAATTGGCTATTGAAGCCTCTGTTTTGTAATTAACTTTGATTTTGGAATTGTTTGCAGCTGAAAGTTTTTCAGTAGTTTTTTCTTGGAATTTCTCTGGAACAATGCCTTCTTTAATACAATTTAAATCTGCACCTGTATCAAATAAGGCAATTGTATCGATTTTGAAATCTTTTGAGAAAACTATGGAAATTCTAATCAAATATTTTCTGGAAGAAATCTCATTAAGAATGAAGAGAAAATCTTTTGTAGGTTTTTCAAGATTTTGAATTTCTAAAGTATTTTCTTCATCTTCTTCTTTAACTTCTTCATTGATTTGTTTTGAAAGTAATTTTTGAATTGTTTCTGAGTCCTGTGCCTGTTTTTCTTTAAGCTTATTAAGCTCAATCTTAACAGCTTTTATTTCTTCCTGGAGGCTTTGGACTGAAATAGTTGATTGTTTTGAAGTCTTCTTTCTACCCAACATGGCAGTAAGGTCATATGTGTTTCTTGCAACAGAGGACAGAATAGAAGGTTTTTGTATTGGTTGTTCTTCAAAGGTTTTTAAAAATTTTCCTAAAAATTCCTTTTGTAATTGAGAATCTTCAACTTGTGTAAGGATTTCTAAGAGTAACTTCTGGTCTTTTGAAAGAACATTGATTTTCAATTTTGGTTTTGTAAACAGTTCATTTTCTGTTTCAAAATCTAAACTGGATGATGAACTTGTGATTAATTCATCAATTTGTAATCCTTCTTCATTTTCTGTGAGTTCAGAATTACTGGACTCACCTTCGGTTTCAATTAAAAGAGCAGTTATTTTATTAATAACTTTTTCTTCTAATTGCAACTCATGAAGTTTTTTGTTTAACTTGCAAAAATTTGCAGTGTGGCCTTTGTTACCACATTTGTAGCAAGTGAAATTTTTTATCTTTGATTTGGATTGAGAACTAGGTTTACTAGTCTTTTTTGGAAGTTTTTTGTAATAGGAATCTTTTTCTGGTTTTGAAGAGTTTTTGTATTTTTGGGATGATTTTTTGTAAGATTTTCTGCTATAACTTCCTCCACAATCTGGAGTAGGGTTTTTGGTTCCTATTTCAAATTGTTTGCAGAAAGATCCTAACTCTTGGCAAGTTTTTCTCATTTCCCATTTCAAATGTTTTTGTAATTTCAAATCCTGACAAATCTTTAAACCTTCTTTTTGAGTGAGACTGATTAGTTCACCATAGGTTAATTTATCATACAGGATTTGATTTCCAAATGCTTCCTTAATTTTATTCCTAACTTTTTCTCCTAAAAGGATCGGATGTCCAACAAGGAATTTTTCTTTCCAAAAGGGCTAATTAGAATCTTCTCTAAGCATTACCCTAGTAAGAAAAGTGTTTTTGTAATACTAAAAATCACTCAGTTTTTTGCATCTAAGGTTTGAAAGAAGTTCAGCATTTTTATCCTTAAGATGGGATGGGTCACCTACGAAATATAAGGAAATTGTTACAATCAAGGTGGCTACTGCATCTGGGATTGGTTGGCCTAACTCATCAAGAATTGGCATGCCATCTTCTTGAGTTTGTATGGATTCTAGAATCTCATATTTTTATAGGTTCGTGAGATGATAATCCCACCATCCTTTGAGTCATCCCGAGAATCTCGCAATGAGGAGTTCAAAGAATAGCTCTGCAGGGTTCTAGTTTGGGTTTTGTAAGCATTTGCTGCCATGGTCATTTGTAGAGCAAATTCAAGATGTTGTATTCAGACATACCATCTATGTTCCATTCATAGACAGTAGAGGCATTGAATTTAGACTGGGTCAGGATTTCAGATCTATTTTCTATGCCTAGGTCTGGAGCTGTTATTGGGAGGGGTGTTGCTATTTGAAGACTGAATTTCTTCCGTCTGGATGGGCTGGTTTTCCTGGCTTTGGACATCTGAATCTGAATCTTCCTCAATTATATTGACACTCCTTTGGTAAGTTTGAGGTGTTTCAAGTGCTACTGGAATAGAAGTTGAAGCTTCTAGCCTAGTCTTCATATCTCTCAAAGCTTGGATGAATTCAGAGTTGTTGTTGTTTTGTAAATCTTTTTTACTATTTTTGGAAACTTGGAATGGTTTGAAAATTGGGTTTTTCAATTTTGTATCCGGCTTAGTTTCAATTTGGGAAACTGTAGCCTGTTGGTTTTGTTCCATTTTTTGTAATTGCTTACCTATGGTATGCAAATGGGCATTTGTAAAGTTATTCTGTAAAATAATGTTTTTTATATTCACAGAATCACTTTCATTTGGAATTTTGTAAGGGGCTGCTTCTACTGTTTGTTCCAAGTGGGGAATTTTTACTATCCTAAGAGGAGGATGTTCACATTGTATTTTTCTACCATCTGAAATTTCCCTTTCAGGAACTTTGTTTCTAACAGTAACAGGATTAACAGACAATTTTTCTTCTGCTTTCTTTAGAAGATCTTTCAAAGCCGCAATGAACTCTGTTTGATTATCTTCTGACTCCTGTTGTTTAGGTTTTGAATTTTGGGAAGGTTTTGAATTTGGATTTGATTTTTTGAAAGTTTTTGGAGTTTTGGAAAACGAATATGAAATGTTATGCTGTTTAGCATACATCTCAAACCAATCAAAGAAGAGAATATGAACTTTATGTAGGTGTATAAAGTCATAATATTCCTTTTGAATTTCTTTCCTTTGATCATTGAAATTTTTGAAAAACCACATTTGCTTTTTATGATTTTTAGGAGAATAAAAATCATCATGCAAATATTGTTTGTCTACTTCAAATTCTTTTTCAAGCACATTAAGTTCATGGTTTACATTTTCTGTAATGGCTGAAAAGGTAGGAGAAGTAGGTTCGACTGCTTGGGTTTCATCCCAATGCACTGCTTTGTAAATTTGTATAAACTGGATGTGGAACATTTGTAGAGTAATCTACGTTTTGTTAAGCGAATCTAGGTATTTCTAAAGTAGAAAACCTAGAAGAGCTAGGTAAGTATGAGGTAGAATACCTAGGCTGAATATTTTGTATACCAATTGGTTTTGTAATCTGAAGATCTCTTTCTTCAGTTTTGATTGTGAAATCAGTTTTGAAAAAATTGAGTTTTGTAGTCTGATGGATATGATCCTTTTGTACTTTTAGAATTTCCCAATTATCTATACATTTTTCAAAATTTTCGATTATTATTTCTTCACTATTAACTATCTTTCTCGACTCAGAGGACAAGGTAGAAGAGTTTGAAGAAGAAACCGTCCTACAGAAAATTGGATTCATACTTAAAGAATTTTTCTAGGTTGATCTTTTGAGTTAAGTGAGGTAATCGCACCAGGAATCACTGCCCTAAACACGCCCTCTCGGATGAGCTAACAGGGAAGAGGCAATAATCTAGATCTTGAACAATATATAAATAATTAAAGAAATAAACAAAATGTACAAGAAAGGAAAATCTTCAGAAATTAAAATTAAATTTGTAAGTTAAAGAAATATATATATTCTATAGGCAGTAGAGCCAGTCCGTTAAGAATATATATACTTAACAAAAATAAAAATTAAACTTGAAATTTAAATATGAATATACATGTATATATTCAATAGGCGGCAGAGCCAGTCCGTTATGAACATATATACGTATATTTATACAGATCAGGCGGTTGAACCGACCATATGCATGCAAAAGAAAGAAATATTTGTAATTTTGTAAGAAAAGAATTGAAGAAAAACTTACTTCAAAACTTTATAAAATTTGTAAGATTTGTACAAAGGTTTTGGAGATGTAATTCCGGGTAGGACTTACAAAGGTTGCTCAACACATGAGCTTCCTAAGATCTACAACAAGGAAGTTACAGGGTTTGTAAGTTTGTAGGTGAGGTAGAGGTAGGGCAGGATGGGAAGTGAATCAACCTTCTTGCTCCTTTCTTCACCTCGGGGTGAAACTCCTTCAGGACCTTCTTCAGTTTCTCTCTGCTTCAGAGGCTTGAAGGGGAGAAGCTTGGGCTCAAGAGGCTTGAAGAATGGTTTGAAGTGGCTTGCCTTTGCCTTGGATGGGTGCCTCCTTAAATAGAAGTGTCCAGGGCAGTTTTTTAATTTTGTAGGTTTTGAATGGTGTCTGCCACTTGATGCCTTCACGTGTGAATAGTGCTTCTTGTCTCCTTCACATGCTAACAGTAAAGAGTGAACAGTACAAGATATGACAGGTGAACAGTGTCCTGTCTGGTTTTGAAATAAAGGAAGAGAAAAAAGAGAATATCACAAAAGTAAAAATGATTATTAAAATAAAGAAAAATGAAGAGAAAATGGATAATTTTGCCGGTCTTAAATTTTTTTCTTTTTCTTTTTCTTTTTCTCTTTTCTTTTTCTTCTTTTTCTTTTTCTTTTTCTCTTTTCTTTTTCTTCTTTTATTTTATTTTATTTTTTATAACAGATTTTGTATTTGTGAAGAGGTACCACAACCTTCTTCATCATCATCTCCCAAATCTATAATGGGTTACGAATCGTAATTGCAGAAGAATTGGTTCTGTTTTGCAATAATTGTTCCATTATTGCAAAATATTCTTCATCATTTTTAGCTCCTGCTAATCTTGCCATGGCATGTGATCTTTGAGCCAAAAATAATTGATTTGAAAAGTTTTGTATAGGAGTTGGTGGCAACAGGTTTTTTCCCTTAAGCCAGGTTTTTACTCCTTGGTTTGTAATTGTTTCTGGGATATTAAGTGAATCCCACCATTTTACCTTGAACCTTCTGATGATTGTATTCAATCCATCTTGGGGTCGAAATTCAAAAAACCAGTTAAGAACCTAAGGTAAAAAGAATTTTGAAGAAAACAAGAGAAGAGGAGGAAACCTTTTCTCTTTGGGTGAGGGTTTGTAATGGGTTTTGAAAAGGTTTAAACTCTCTGATATTTCTGGTGTAAGAATTTCAGGTAGTGCACCAAAATACTTCCACCGCTGAGCAAACCATGAAGGGGTTTTGGAAGGATCAAATGTTTTTTGGAAATAGAACAGCCACGAATGACTATTCTTGTGATTTTGTATGAGAAAGGTATTGTACCATGCCTATTGGTAATCCCAGTAATTGAAATGTTGGCAATGGTCAATCTTGTTTTGGAATGATAATGGAAAGATTTTTGGTTTTGTAAGTTCTTGCCCCCAATCAGAAGGATTAAGGACGTTTTGAATGTGGCAGGTTGAATAAGCCGGATCAGCATGATTTTCTTTTAGATAAAAATGTTTAAATTTTGCCGAGCCAGTAAATTCAAGTATTGCCTGATAGTAGGCTCGGGTTTTGGAAAGATCCCAAGGTTTGTAATGCCATCCTTTTGTAAAGGCTTTTGAAATTGCCATAGAGGCACTTGGTGTAAGAACTCATCCTCCATGATCAAAACATTTTGAAAATGGGTTTTTGTAATCCATTCCGAAGACTTCTTTTTTAATTTTATTTGAGACAAAACTATTTGAGAAGAATTTGGTTGGGAAACATCGGTTTGAAAATCTATGTGTAAAATCTCATGGACTTGAGAACAGTTTTGAAAAGTTTGAGAAAGGGTTTTTTAGGAGGAAGACTCTCCTTTCTCCTGGGTTTTGGAAACAGGTTTTGTAGATTTACCTTTCTGGGCCTGATTGGCCTGAGTTATGTTTTGTAGAGCCTGAAGAACTTCAGGAGATTTGGACAGTGATTCTATCCATTTTTGAATCTGGCTGTCTGTTTTTGAAGCCTGAGATTCAATGAGTTTTGTTTGATATTCTTCTTCTACTTCGACCATGTCTGCCCAAGTTTGAATAGGTTTTGCAGAAGAGATGATTGGTTTTGTAGGGTTTGGTTTTGTAGAGGCTGAGGCTTCAACCTTGGTATTTTTCTTTCTGGGCATTCGACTATTTTGAAGAAATTCTCTGGTTAGAAAGTCTGGGATGAAATTTGTATCTCCTTTTATAAATTCAATTTCAAAATAAAAAATACTTAAAATTGCTTGCCATCGTGCAAAAATTTGTTTTGATGCAAGATTTTGAACATCTTTTTGCAAAACTTCTTTGGTTGATTTGCAATCAATTCTAAGTAAAAATTTTTTATTTAATAAATCACTTTGAAATTTTTGTATGCACATGACAATTGCAGGAATCTCTTTTTTGATGGTAGAGTATTTCTTTTGACAATCATTCCAATGTGTAGAATGGAATTGAACTATTTGTTCTTTTCCGTTTTGAACTTGTTTTAAAATTCCACCATAACCTAACTCTGAGGCATCTGTCTCGACTACCTTAGGGGCTAATGGATCTGCTAAATGCAGACAAGGAATGGTTTGGACCTATTTTTCAATATGACGGATCACTTCAGTGTGATGATCTGTCCATGGAACAGGGTTTTTCTTTAACCTATCATGCAAGGGTTTTGCTAGACGGTTAATATTTGGACAAAAATCTAAGACATAATTCAAACTACCTAAGAATCTTTACAGCTGGGTTTTATCCAAGATTTTGTCAAGAATTTTGTTTGAAAATTCTAGACTTCTCTCTATTGGAGTAATGGTTCCTTGGGATATGTAATGACCTAGAAACCTAACCCTGGTTTGGAAAAGAGAAATCTTTCATTTTGAAATGGCAAGGCCATTTCGTTTTGTAACAGAGAAGAATGTTCTTAAGTGTTTGAAGTGTTGTTCAATTGACTCCGAGAACACAAGAACATCATCTATATAGACTATGCAAAATTTTGAATATGGATTAAAGATTTCATTCATAATTCTCTGGAATTCTGATGGGGCATTTTTCAGGCCAAAAGGCATAACTTTCCACTCATACTGTCCAAAGGGAACTGTGAATGCGGTTTTGTATCTATCTTTTGGATCAATTTGTATTTGCCAAAATCCTGATTTCATATCAAATTTGGAAAATACAAATGCAGAATGAAGTTTTTGTAAAAGATCTTTTTTGTTTGGAATTGGATACCTGATCCATTTCAAAGCTTTATTCAAAGGTTTGTAATTAATTACTAATCTAGGAGTGCATCTTTCTATTTCTGAATTTTTGTTTACATAAAAAGCTGCATAACTCCAAGGAGATCTAAATTATGTAATTAATCCTTTTTTCTTTAAATCCAAAATTTCTGAACGACAGTGTTGTTCTAGTTCAGCATTCATTTGGATTGGCCAGGCTTTTGTAGGTATCTGTTTTTCATTGAAATCATTTTCATATGGTAAATCTACCATATGTTGTTTTCGATTCCAAAAGGCGTTTGGTAAATCAGAACAAATTTCTCTTTCAATTTGGGTTTTGAAATCCGAAATTTTCTTTTTCACCAAATCATTTTGTAATTGTTTTTCAATTCTTGTTAAAGAAACATCTTGCTGTAAATACAGCAAGTGTTGCCTTTTTCCCTCTATTAAAACATTAATCTCATTATTATAAATGGAACAAGCTTTTATAATATTGAGATTTCTTGTTTTCGGTTTTGTAACGAAAGGGAAAACAAGAGTTTCTTTTGTAGTTTTGAATGAGATATTATCATCGTTAACCATGTAGGGAGTTATCAAGTTAATGAAAAGAGTCCCTAAGATTACACTATGATGAATATCTTGAACAATTACGAATGAGGTTTTGAAAAGAAAATCACCATTAGCTATGGAGGCTTTTGTCTTACAGCTAATAGCCATTTTGAATTATTTATAGCTGAAACTTTTTCTGTGGTTCTTTCGTAAAATTTCTTTGGAACAATTCCTTCTTTAATACAGTTCAAATCTGCTCCTGTATCAAATAAAGTAATTGTATTGATTTTGAAATCTTTTGAAAAAACAATGGTAATTTGTATCAAGTATTTTCTGGAGGTGATCTGATTGAGGATGAAAAGAAAATCTTCTGGAGGCTTTTGAGTTTCTAAACTATTTTCTTTATTTTTCTAAGATTCTTCCTGGGGTTTTGAAAACAAAAGCTGGATTGCAAAAGCACAAATAATCGAAATAATAATCGAAAATTTTGAAAAATGTATAGATAATTAGGAAATTCCAAAAGTACAAAAGGATCAAATCTATCAGACTACAAAACTCAATTTTTTCAAAACTGATTTTACGATCAAAACTGAAGAAAGAGATCTTCAGATTACAAAACCCTTTGAGACGATTTCTCTTCTGTCTAAAAAATCTTTACAAAAACACAGTGAAAAACAATACAAATACATCCATATAGGTTTAGTCCAAATTGGAATTAAACCGCTTACAAAAGAAGGGTTGAACACCTCAATCCTAGCAGTTCTTAGAGATACTAGGTTCATAAACTTCCAAGACTCCTTGCTTAGTTCAGTCGAGTCTAGTCTGTGCAGTGGACCAATATCTTTTGATTGCTATCCAAATTTTACTGTTTCGTTAAACGACAGTAATATTACAAAATCCCTTGTTTTACAAATCAAAACTCACAATTACAAAATGCTTGAAGGATCTATTCCTCTTGCACTGATTTACAAAATCCATTACAAAGCTATGGTTTCTGCTTTTGCTATAAAATATAAGTTTCAAAGTAAAAGAGGAGAAACTTTGCTTTTAAAAACTGAACTTACAAAATCCAACACTGTAATCCCTAGATCTATCCAGTGGAAGGACATAACCCTACCAGAAGAATGGATCTTAGAAGGTGCAGTAGAACCAGAATCTTCAAAAATAGTTGAGCCAAACGTTCAACTTAGGCAAATAACCCAGTATGACGATGGAAGAGTCAGCCTTAGCTTTAACAGAAGCCTTAGGTTTTCAGATGATTCCTCAACATCCAGTATTGTTGACATAGGAAGAGTGTCTTGTATACCTTCTGTCATTAGTTAGCCTGTTACAAAACCAATTAAAATACAAAATATTCAGCCTAGGTATTCTACCTCAGACTTACCTAGCTCTTCTAGGTTTTCTACTTCAGAAATACCTAGATCCACTTTACAAAATGTAGACTACTCTACAAATGTTCCACATCCAGTTTATACAAATTTACAAAACGAGTCTGTTTAGGATGAAACCCAAACAGAGTCAGAACCTACTTCTCCTACCTTTTCAGCCATTATAGAAAATGTAAACCATGAACTTAATGTGCTTGAAAAGGAATTTGAAGTAGACAAACAATATTTGCATGATGATTTTTATTCTCCTTAAAATCATAAAAAGCAAATGTGGCTTTTCAAAAATTTCAATGATCAAAGGAAAGAAATTCAAAAGGAATATTAGGACTTTATATACCAACACAAAGTTCATATTCTTTTCTTTGATAGGTTTGAGATGTATGCTAAACAGCATAACATTTCATATATGTTTTCCAAAACTCCAAAAACTTTCAAAAAATCAGATCCAGTTTCAAAAACTTCTCAAATTTCAAAACCTAAACAACAGGAGTTAGAAGATAATCAAACAGAGTTCATTGCGGCTCTGAAAGATCTTCTAAGGAAAGCAGAAGAAAAACTGTCTGATAACCCTGTTACTGTTAAGAATACAACTCCTCATAAAAAGAATTCAAAACAATAGGTTTTAAAGGAACAAAACCCCCAAGAAACCTTTGGATTACAAAACAAACATCTTCCAAAATCAATCCCATAATTACAAATGGAAAGTGAATTCAAAATCTCTGAATCCACTAACAATCATAAATCATTACAAAAAGAAGAATTAGTCATTCAAAATTTGAGTACTAATTTTTCAACTTCCTCTTCAAACTCCAACCAGGAGTCTGAAGAAAACACGCCTTTACAAAAAGATGGATTAGTTAATAATTCATCCAATTCAGATTCTAAAATTAAATCTGAAGAAAATGCAAAAAATGTCAACATGCTTTTTAAAAATCAAGAATTAGTCTTAGATGTTTTAAAGCATGAAGAAAATCTTGAAGATCAGAAAAAACTACAAAACCCTCCAGTCCAATGCCTCCAAAGAGAAATAAAAATCACTAAGAATGAGCTTAAACAGCTTAAAGAGAAAAAGGTACAGGACTCAAAAGCAATCCAGCTTTTGTTTTCAAAACCCGAGGAAGAATCTGAGAAAAATAAAGAAAATAGTTTGGAAACTCAAAAACCTTCAGAAGATTTTCTTTTCATCATCAATCAGATCACCTCGAGAAAATATTTGATAAAAATTACCATTGTTTTTTCAAAAGATTTCAAAATCAATATAATTGCCTTATTTGATACAGGAGCAGATTTGAACTGTATTAAAGAAGGAATTGTTCCAAAGAAATTTTACAAAAAAACCACAGAAAAACTTTCAGCTGCAAATAATTCAAAAATGGCTATTAGCTATAAGACAGAAGCCTCCATAGATGGTGATTTTCTTTTCAAAACCTCATTCGTAATTGTTCAAGATATTCATCATAGCGTAATCTTAGGGATTCCTTTCATTAACTTGATAACTCCCTACATGGTTAACGATGATAATATCTCATTCAAAACTACAAAAAAAACTCTTGTTTTCCCTTTCGTTACAAAACCAAAAACAAGAAATCTCAATATTATAAAAGCTTGTTCCATTTATAATAATGAGATTAATGTTTTAATAGAGGGAAAAAGGCAACACTTTTTGTATTTACAGCAAGATGTTTCTTTAACAAGAATTGAAAAACAATTACAAAATGATTTGGTGAAAAAGAAAATTTCGGATTTGAAAACCCAAATTGAAAGAGAAATTTGTTCTGATTTACCAAATGCCTTTTGGAATCGAAAACAACATATGGTAGATTTACCATATGAAAATGATTTCAATGAAAAACAGATACCTACAAAAGCCAGACCAATCCAAATGAATGCTGAACTAGAACAACACTGTCGTTCAGAAATTTTGGATTTAAAGAAAAAAGGATTAATTATAGAATCTAGATCTCCTTGGAGTTGTGCAGCTTTTTATGTAAACAAAAGTTCAGATATAGAAAGAGGCACTCCTAAATTAGTAATTAATTACAAACCTTTGAATAAAGCTTTGAAATGGATCAGGTATCCAATTCCAAACAAAAAAGATCTTTTACAAAAACTTCATTATGCATTTGTACTTTCCAAGTTTGATATGAAATCAGGATTTTGGCAAATACAAATTGATCCAAAAGTTAGATACAAAACCGCATTCACAGTTCCCTTTGGACAGTATGAGTGGAAAGTCATGCCTTTTGGCCTGAAAATGCCCCATCAGAATTCCAGAGAATTATGAATGAAATCTTTAATCCATATTCAAAATTTTGCATAGTCTATGTAGATGATGTTCTTGTGTTCTCAGATTCAATTGAACAACACTTCAAACACTTAAGAACATTCTTCTCTGTTACAAAACGAAATGGCCTTGCCGTTTTAAAATCAAAGATTTCTCTTTTCTAAACCAGGGTTAGGTTTCTAGGTCATTACATATCCCAAGGAACCATTACTCCAATAGAGAGAAGTCTAGAATTTTCAAACAAATTTCCTGACAAAATCTTGGATAAAACCCAGCTGTAAAGATTCTTAGGTAGCTTGAATTATGTCTTAGATTTTTGTCCAAATATTAACCGTCTAGCAAAACCCTTGCATGATAGGTTAAAGAAAAACCCTGTTCCATGGACAGATCATCACACTGAAGTGATCCGTCATATTGAAAAACAGGTCCAAACCATTCCTTGTCTGCATTTAGCAGATCCATTAGCCCCTAAGGTAGTCGAGACAGATGCCTCAGAGTTAGGTTATGATGGAATTTTAAAACAAGTTCAAAACGGAAAAGAACAAATAGTTCAATTCCATTCTGCACATTGGAATGATTGTCAAAAGAAATACTCTACCATCAAAAAAGAGATTCTTGCAATTGTCATGTGCATACAAAAATTTCAAAGCGATTTATTAAATCAAAAATTTTTACTTAGAATTGATTACAAATCAGCCAAAGAAGTTTTGCAAAAAGATGTTCAAAATCTTGCATCAAAACAAATTTTTGCACGATGGCAAGCAATTTTAAGTATTTTTTATTTTGAAATTGAATTTATAAAAGGAGATACAAATTCCATCCCAGACTTTCTAACCAGAGAATTTCTTCAAAACAGGCCAATGCCCAGAAAGAAAAATACCAAGGCTGAAGCCTCAGCCTCTACAAAACCAAACCCTACAAAACCAATCATCTCTTCTGCAAAACCTATTCAAACTTGGGCAGACATGGTCGAAGCAGAAGAAGAAGATTAAACAAAACTCATTTAATCTCAGGCTCCAGAAACAGACAGCCAGATTCAAAAATGGATAGAATCACTGTCCAAATCTCCTGAAGTTCTTCAGGCTCTACAAAACATAACTCAGGCCAATCAGGCCCAGAAAGGTAAATCTACAAAACCTGTTTCCAAAACCCAGGAGAAAGGAGAGTCTTCCTCCCAAAAAACCCTTTCTCAAACTTTTCAAAACTCTTCTCAAGCCCATGAGATTTTACAAATAGATTTTCAAACCGATGTTTCCCGACCAAATTCTTCTCAAATAGTTTTGTCTCAAACAAAATTAAAAAAGAAGTCATCGAATGGATTACAAAAACCCATTTTCAAAATGTTTTGATCATAGAGGATGAGTTCTTACACCAAGACGCCTCTATGGCAATTTCAAAAGCCTTTACAAAAGGATGGCATTACAAACCTTGGGATCTTTCCAAAACCGGAGCCTACTATTAGGCAATACTTGAATTTACTGGCTCGGCAAAATTTAAACATTTTTATCTAAAAGAAAATCATGCTGATCCGGCTTATTCAACCTGCCACATTCAAAACGTCCTTAATCCTTCTAATTGGGGGCAAGAACTTACAAAACCAAAAATCTTCCCATTATCATTCCAAAACAAGATTGACCATTGCCAACATTCAATTACTGGGATTTCCAACAGACATGGTACAATACCTTTCTCATACAAAATCACAAGAATAGTCATTCATGGCTGTTCTATTTCCAAAAAACATTTGATCCTTCCAAAACCCCTACATGGTTTGCTCAGTGGTGGAAGTATTTTGGTGCACTACCTGAAATTCTTACACCAGAAATATCAGAGAGTTTAAACCTTTTCAAAACCCATTACAAACCCTCACCCAAAGAGAAAAGGTTTCCTCCTCTTCTCTTATTTTCTTCAAAATTCTTTTTACCTTGGGTTCTTATCTGGTTTTTTGAATTTCGATCCCAAGATGGATTGAATACAATCATCAGAAGGTTCAAGGTAAAATGGTGGGATTCACTTAATATCCCAGAAACAATTACAAACCAAGGAGTAAAAACCTGGCTTAAGGGAAGAAACATGTTGCCACCAACTCCTATACAAAACTTTTCAAATCAATTGTTTTTGGCTCAAAGATCACATGCCATGGCAAGATTAGCAGGAGCTAAAAATGATGAAGAATATTTTGCAATAATGGAACAATTATTGCAAAAATGTAACCAATTCTTCAGAGCCAATTTCGATTCGTAACCCATCATAGATTTGGGAGATGATGATGAAGAAGGTTGTGGTACCTCTTCACAAATACAAAATCTGTTATAAAAAAATAAAAAAAAAAAGAAGAAAAAGAAAAGAGAAAAAGAAAAAGAAAAAGAAGAAAAAGAAAAGAGAAAAAGAAAAAGAAAAAGAAAAAATTTAAGACCGGCAAAAGAAATTTATGGCGGCAAAATTATCCATTTTCTCTTCATTTTCCTTTATTTTAATTTTTGTAATCATTTTTACTTTTGTAATATTCTCTTTTTTCTCTTCCTTTATTTCAAAACCAGACAGACACTGCTCAATTGTCATATCTCAGATCGCTCACTTTTACTGTTAGCATGTGAAGGAGACAAGAAGCACTGTTCACACGTGAAGGCATCAAGTGGCAGACACTATTCAAAACCTACAAAATTACAAAACTGCCCCTGGACACTTCTATTTAAGGAGGCACCCATCCAAGGCAAAGGGAAGCCACTTCAAACCATTCTTCAAGCCTCTTGAGCCCAAGCTTCTCCCTTTCAAGCTTCTTAAGCCAAGAGAATCCGAAGAAGGTCCTGAAGGAGTTTTACCCAGAGGTGAAGAAAGGAGCAAGAAGGTTGATTCACTTCCCATCCTGCCCTATCTCTACCTCACCTACAAACCTACAAACCTACAAACCTTGTAACTTCCTTGTAGAAGATCTTAGAAAGCTCATGTGTTGAGCAACCTTTGTAAGTTCTACCCGGAATTACATCTCCAAAACCTTTGTACAAATCTTACAAAATTTATAAGATTTTGAAGTAAGTTTTCTTCAATTTCTTTTACAAAATTTATTTTGCATGAATATGGTCGGTTTAACCGCCTGATCTGCATAAATATACGTATATATGTTCATAACGGACTGGCTCTGCCGCCTATTAAATATATACATGTATATTCATATTTAAATTTCAAGTTTAATTTTTATTTTTGTTAAGTATATATATTCTTAACGGACTGGCTCTGCTGCCTATGGAATATATATATATTTAATCTTTAATTTACAAATTTAATTTTCATTTCTGAAGATTTCCCTTTCTTGTGCATTTTGTTTATTTCTTTAATTATTCATATATTGTTCTTTGCAAGTTAAATAAAAAACTTCATGAGTTGCAATTAGAAGAAGAAGTTATTAATAAAATAACTGCTCTTTTAATTGAAACCGAATGTGAGTCCAGTAATTCTGAACTCATAGAAAATGAAGAAGGATTACAAATTGATGAATTAATCACAAGTTCATCATCCAGTTCAGATTCTGAAACAGAAAATGAATTGTTTACAAAACCAAATTTGAAAATCAATGTTCTTTCAAAAGACCAGAAGTTACTCTTAGAAATCCTTACACAGGTTGAAGATTCTCAACTACAAAAGGAATTTCAGATGGTAAATCTTTTCCTCCGGTGCGTCCTTGGTATCAGAGCCTGGGGGGGAAAAAGGTTCTATTTAAGGTTTGGATTCACATTCAAACATTTTTTAGAGGTTGGTACGATGATCTTAAGGTGATAAGAGAGCTTCTTTAGAGGTGTAAACAGGCCTGGGTTGTAAGTCCCGTGTTTAGCCGAGAGGGCGTGTTTAGGGCAGTGATTCCTGGTGCGATTACCTCACTTAACTCAAAAGATCAACCTAGAAAAATTCTTTAAGAATGAATCCAATTTTCTGTAGGACAGTTTCTTCTTCAAACTCTTCTACCTCGTCCTCTGAGTCGAGAAAGATAGTTAATAGTGAAGAAATAATAATCAAAGATTTTGAAAAATGTATAGATAATTGGGAAATTCCAAAAGTACAAAAAGATCAGATCTATCAGACTACAAAACTCAATTTTTTCAAAACTGATTTCACAATCAAAACTGAAGAAAGAGATCATCATATTACAAAACCAATTGGTATACAAAATATTCAGCCTAGGTATTCTACCTCAGACTTACCTAGCTCTTCTAGGTTTTCTACTTCAGAAATACCTAGATCCGCTTTACAAAACGTAGATTACTCTACAAATGTTCCACATCCAGTTTATACAAATTTACAAAACGAGTCTGTTCAGGATGAAACCCAAATAGAGTCAGAACCTACTTCTCCTACCTTTTCAGCCATTACAGAAAATGTAAACCATGAACTTAATGTGCTTGAAAAAGAATTTGAAGTAGACAAACAATATTTGCATGATGATTTTTATTCTCCTAAAAATCATAAAAAGCAAATGTGGTTTTTCAAAAATTTCAATGATCAAAGGAAAGAAATTCAAAAGGAATATTATGACTTTATACACCAACATAAAGTTCATATTCTCTTCTTTGATTGGTTTGAGATGTATGCTAAACAGCATAACATTTCATATCCGTTTTCCAAAACTCTAAAAACTTTCAAAAAATCAAATCCAAATTCAAAACCTTCCCAAAATTCAAAACCTAAACAACAGCAGTCAGAAGATAATCAAACAGAGTTCATTACGGCTTTGAAAGATCTTCTAAATAAAGCAGAAGAAAAATTGTCTGTTAATCCTGTTACTGTTAGAAACAAAGTTCCTGAATGGGAAATTTCAGATGGTAGAAAAATACAATCTGAACATCCTCCTCTTAGGATAGTAAAAATTCCCCACTTGGAACAAACAGTAGAAGCAACCCCTTACAAAATTCCAAATGAAAGTGATTCTGTGAATATAAAAAACATTGTTTTACAGAATAACTTTACAAATGCCCATTTGCATACCATAGGTAAGCAATTACAAAAAATGGAACAAAACCAACAGGCTATAGTTTCCCAACTTGAAACTAAGCCGGATACAAAATTGAAAAACCCAATTTTCAAACCATTCCAAGTTTCCAAAAACAGTCAAAAAGATTTACAAAACAACAATAACTCTGAATTCATCCAAGCTTTGAGAGATATGAAGACTAGGCTAGAAGCTTCAACTTCTACTCCAGTAGCACCTGAAACACCTTAAACTTCCCAAAGGAGTGTCAATATAATTGAGGAAGATTCAGATTCAGATGTCCAAAGCCAGGAAAACTAGCCCATCCAAACTGAAGAAATTCAGTCTTCAAAACCTTTACAAATCAATAGACTTTATTGGCCGCGGGTAGCAACACCCCTCCCAATAACAGCTCCAGACCTAGGCATAGAAAATAGATCTGAAATTCTGACCCAGTCTAAATTCAATGCCTCTACTGTCTATGAATGGAACATAGATGGTATGTCTGAATACAAAATCTTGAATTTGCTCCAGCAAATGACCATGGCAGTAAATGCTTACAAAACCCAAATTGGAACCCTGCAGAGCTATTCTGAACTCCTCATTGCAGGATTCTCGTGACACCAAAGGATGGTGGGATTATCATCTCATGAACCTACAAAATCTAAGATTCTAGAATCCATACAAACTCAAGAAGATGGCGTACAATTCTTGATGAGCTTGGCCAACCAATCCTGCATGCAAGAGCCACCTTGATTGTAACAAGTTCCTTACATTTCGTAGGTGACCCATCCCATCTTATAGATAAGAATGCCGAACTACTTTCAAACCTTAGATGCAAAAACCGAGTGATTTTCAGTATTACAAAAACACTTTTCTTACTAGGGTAATGCTTAGAGAAGATTCTAATCAACCCTTTTGGAAAGAAAAATTCCTTGCTGGACTTCCGACTCTTTTAGGAGAAAAAGTTAGGAATAAAATCAGGGAAGCATTTGGAAATCAAATCCCGTATGATAAATTAACCTATGGTGAACTAGTCAATCTCACTCAAAAAGAAGGTTTAAAGATCTATCAGGATTTGAAATTACAAAAACATCTCAAATGGGAAATGAGAAAAACTCGCCAAGAGTTAGGATCTTTCTGCAAACAATTTGAAATAGGAACCAAAAATCCTACTCCAGATTGTGGAGGAAGTTGTAGCAGAAAACCTTACAAAAAATCATCCCAAAATACAAAAACTCTTCAAAACCAGAAAAAGATTCCTATTACAAAAAACTTCCAAAAAAGACTAGTAAACCTAGTCCCTAATCCAAATCAAAGATAAAAAATTTCACTTGCTACAAATGTGGTAACAAAGGCCACACTACAAAATTTTGCAAATTAAACAAAAAACTTCATGAGTTGCAATTAAAAGAAGAAGTTATTAATAAGATAACTGCACTTTTAAATGAAACCGAAGGTGAGTCCAGTAATTCTGAACTCACAGAAAATGAAGAAGGATTACAAATTGATGAAAGGTTGAAGATTCTTAACTACAAAAGAAATTTTTAGGAAAACTTTTAAAAACCTTTGAAGAACAACCAATACAAAAGCCTTCTATTCTGCCCTCTGTTGCAAGAAACACATATGACCTTACGGCCATGTTGGGTGGAAAGAAGACTTCAAAATAATCAACTGTTTTAGTCCAAAGTCTCCAGGAAGAAATAAAAGCTGTTAAGATTGAGCTTAATGAGCTTAAAGAAAAACAGGCACAGGACTCAGAAACAATTCAAAAATTACTTTCAAAACAAATCAATGAAGAAGTCGAAGAAGAAGATGAAGAAAATACTTTAGAAATTCAAAATCTTGAAAAACCTACAAAGGATTTTCTCTTCATTCTTAATGAGATTTCTTCCAGAAAATATTTTATTAGAATTTCGATAGTTTTTTCAAAAGATTTCATGATCGATACAATTGCCTTATTTGATACAGGTGCAGATTTAAATTGTATTAAAGAAGACATTGTTCCAGAGAAATTCCAAGAAAAAACTACTGAAAAACTTTCAGCTGCAAACAATTCCAAAATCAAAATTAATTACAAAACAGAGGCTTCAATAGCCAATTCAAATCTCCTTCTAAAAACTTCATTTGTTTTAATAAAAGATATTAGTCATAGTGTCATATTAGGGACGCCGTTCATCAATTTAATTACTCCCTACAGAGTTAACTATGATAGTATTTCTTTTAAAACAAAAAATCAAAACCTTGTGTTTCCTTTTGTTGAAAAACCCAAAATAAAGAATTTGAATATCATAAAGGCTTATTCCATTTTTTATAATCAAATAAATGTTTTGGAAACAAGACAACATTTACAAAAAGAAAATTCTTTAAACAAGATTGTTTTCAAAAATCAATTTTTTGATTACTGCTTATTACAAACTAACCCTTGTGAGTTTTTGCAGATGGCAGAATCATCCAACAATGGTGATTTAGTCCACTTTGGACCAATAGTCCTCTCCAAAACTCCTGCTCAAAAATTCAGAATTAATGTAGCCAGAACTGCATATGTTCCCACAGAAAGGCACCAATATTTATTAGACAATCTTTGGACTTTAATACAAAACAAAAGGTTGGGAGTAACAGCTCTCAATGCACTTTGTATTGAGTTTGAGGAAGCTAATAAATATGTGGCTGAGCTCCTTAGCAGAATTAAATATCATGAGGATCATATCATGGTAGCTCAATCATTCATTGAGTTTTTACAAAACCAAATTTTATACAAATCCATTACATCCAGAATTAGTCCATTAGATCCATCCACTTCTAACCAAAATCATCACCTTGAATTACAAAAACAGGAATTTGAAGGGCTAGGATCCCCACTGGATTCTAGTGTAAGAATTCAAAAGTGAAGGATTGAAGGCCTAGGATCCCTACTGGATTCTAGTGTAAAATTACCATCGGCTCCACTGGTCAATGTGAAAAATTATCACCACAGTGAAGTCCTTTTTACTTCACTTGGTGCCAATAGGTCCTTAGAACATTTCCAAACCCATTGTCTTTCGAAGAAATTCAGGCAACAAGTTCTCAATGGTCTTCCTCAAGAGATCCGCGAGCAGATTCTACAAAACATCATCCAGTCCAGAATCAAAGAACAGCTGGATGTTCTCTAAAAATGCCTCAATTTTACAAAAAGCAATCAGCAAGGTCACAATGGATGGTTATGGGAATGGGAGTACCATTCAAAACCCCGTTTTCATTGCACTCAGGAACATCCTAACCGATATCCTCTGTGCTATCCAGACTGTGAACACAGCTTAGATTTCAGCATCCCCCGCTTCAAAACCACTCAGATGTCTGGAACCCGATATCTAGACGCCAGAGAACTATTCAAATGGGGTATGTTAGCTGGAGTCCGAGTCACAAGATCTGATTGTGAAATGACAAGGTTTTTGGGAAATAGAGTCCTTCAAGAAGTCAGGAGACTATTATTCTGCCAAAAACCAGTCAACATACAAATCATTTCAACACCTCCAGAAGTATTAGCAAATGGAGAGCTACAACAAGCGATCCATTACTTCTACCTGGATACAAAACTTCCTCCTCTCTATCATCTTCTGGATTGGCCATGCAATCATGAAGACCATTTCGTCCAACTCAACAAATGGCGAGCAAAGATACCATCAAAATCAAGAAAACACCGATATCCAGAATATGCGCTAGTCCATACAGGTACATATTCTCGGATATATGTTCACTATGAACATTTGCCAAGCCCAAAACCCTTTCATATTGAAACACGGTATGAAAATTACATGGTTCAATATGAAAGTCACCACGACTTATCTTCTGTCTCGTCAGATGATGAAACAAGTGACGACGAGGAGAAATGGCACAACTTACAAAACATGATGGAAGGATAAAAGAGTGGTCCCAGCTCCACTCCATAAAAAAAAAAAAAAGAGAGAGAGAGAGAAAAAGAAAAGAGAAAAAGAAAAGAAAAAGAAAAAGAAAAGAGAAAAAGAAAAGAAAAAGAAAAAGAAAAGAGAAAAAGAAAAGAAAAAGAAAATTTAAGACCGGCAAAAGAAATTTATGGCGGCAAAATTATCCATTTTCTCTTCATTTTCCTTTATTTTAATTTTTGTAATCATTTTTATTCTCTTCCTTTATTTCAAATCCAGACAGGACACTGTTCACCTATCATATCTTGTACTGTTCACTTTTTACTGTTCGCATGTGAAGGAGACAAGAAGCACTGTTCACACGTGAAGGCATCAAGTGACAGACACTGTTCAAAACCTACAAAATTACAAAACTGCCCCTGGACACTTCTATATAAGGAGGCACCCATCCAAGGCAAAGGGAAGCCACTTCAAACCATTCTTCAAGCCTCTTGAGCCCAAGCTTCTCCCCTTCAAGCTTCTGAAGCCGAGAGAATCCGAAGAAGGTCCTGAAGGAGTTTCACCCCGAGGTGAAGAAAGGAGCAAGAAGGTTGATTCACTTCCCATCCTGCCCTACCTCTAACTCACCTACAAGCCTACAAACCCTGTAACTTCCTTATAGTATATCTTAGGAAGCTCATGTGCTGAGCAACCTTTGTAAGTCCTACCCGGAATTACATCTCCAAAACCTTTGTACAAATCTTACAAATTTTATAAAGTTTTGAAGTAAGTTTTCCTTTAATACTTTTCTTACAAAATTACAAATATTTCTTTCTTTTGCATGCATATGGTCGGTTCAACCGCCTGATCTGCATAAATATACGTATATATGTTCATAACGGACTGGCTCTACCGCCTATTGAATATATATATGTATATTCATATTTAAATTTCAAGTTTAATTTTTAAGTATATATATATTCTTAACGGACTGGCTCTGCCGCCTATAGAATATATATATATATATATATATATATATATATATATATATATATATATATATATATATATATATATATATATATATATATATATATATATATATAATCTTTAATTTACAAATTTAATTTTCATTTCTGAAGATTTTCCTTTCTTGTGCATTTTGTTTATTTCTTTAATTATTTATATATTGTTCAAGATCTAGATTGTTACTTCTTCCCTGTTAACTCAACCCCCTTTCGATCCCAGCGCGTCCTTGGTATCAGAGCCTTGGGGGGGAAAAGGTTCTATTTAAGGTTCAGATTCACATTTAAACATTTTTTAGAGGTTGGTAAGATGATCTAAAGGTGATAAGACAGCTTCTTTAGAGGTGTAAAAAGGCCTGGGTTGCAAGTCCCGTCTTTGTAACCGAGAGGGCGTATTTAGGGCAGTGATTCCTGGTGCGATTATCTCACTTAGCTCAAAAGATCAACCTAGAAAAATTCTTTAAGTATAAATCCAATTTTCTTTAGGACAGTTTCTTTTTCAAACTCTTCTACCTCGTCCTCCGAGTCGAGAAAGATAGTTAATAGTGAAGAAATAATAATCGAAAATTTTGAAAAATGTATAGATAATTGGGAAATTCCAAAAGTACATAAGGATCAAATCTATCAAACTACAAAACTCAATTTTCTCAAAACTGATTTAACGATCAAAACTGAAGAAAGAGATCTTCATATTACAAAACCCTTTGAGACGATTTCTCTTCTGTCTCAAAAATCTTTACAAAAACACAGTGAAAAACAATGCAAATACATCCATATAGGTTTAGTCCAAATTGGAATTAAACTGCTTACAAAAGAAGGGTTGAACACCTCAATCCTAGCAGTTGTTAAAGATACTAGGTTCATAAACTTCCAGGACTCCTTGCTTAGTTCAATGAGTCTAGTAAATGCGATGGACCAATATCTTTTTATTGCTATCCAAATTTTACTGTTTCGTTAAACGACAGTAATATTACAAAATCCCTTGTTTTACAAATCAAAACTCATAATTACAAAATGCTGGAAGGATCTATTCCTCTTGCACTGATTTACAAAATCCATTACAAAGCTATGGTTTCTGCTTTTGCTACAAAACATAAGTTTCAAAGTAAAAAAGGAGAAACTTTACTTTTACAAACTGATCTTACAAAATCCAACACTGTAATCCCTAGATCTATCCAGTGGAAGGACATAACCCTACTAGAAGAATGGATCTTAGAAGGTGCAGTAGAACCAGAATATTCAAAAATAGTTGAGCCAAACGTTCAACTTAAGCAAATAACCCAGTATGACGATGGAAGAGTCAGCCTTAGCTTTAACAGAAGCCTTAGGCTTTCAGATGATTCCTCAACATCCAGTACTGTTGACATAGGAAGAGTGTCTTGTATACCTTCTGTCCCCAATTGAAATACAAAATATTCAGCCTAAGTATTCTACCTCAGACTTAACTAGCTCTTCTAGGTTTTCTACTTCAGAAATACCTAAATCCACTTTACAAAACGTAGACTACTTTACAAATGTTCCACATCCAGTTTATACAAATTTACAAAACGAGTCTGATCAGGATGAAACCCAAACAGAGTCAGAACCTACTTCTCCTACCTTTTCAGCCATTAAAGAAAATGTAAACCATGAACTTAATGTACTTGAAAAAGAATTTGAAGTAGACAAACAATATTTGCATGATGATTTTTATTCTCCTAAAAATCATAAAAAGCAAATGTGGTTTTTCAAAAATTTCAATGATCAAAGGAAAGAAATTCAAAAGGAATATTATGACTTTATATACCGACACAAAGTTCATATTCTTTTCTTTGATTGGTTTGAGATGTATGCTAAACAGCATAACATTTCATATCCATTTTCCAAAACTCCAAAAACTTTCAAAAAATCAGATCCAGTTTCAAAACCTTCTCAAATTTCAAAACCTAAACAACAAGAGTTAGAAGATAATCAAACAGAGTTCATTGCGGCTCTGAAAGATCTTTTAAGGAAAGCAGAAGAAAAACTGTATGATAACCCTATTACTGTTAAGAATACAACTCCTCATAAAAAGAATTCAAAACAACAGGTTTTAAAGGAACAAAACCCCCAAGAAACCTTTGAATTACAAAACAAACCTCTTCCAAAATCAATCCCAGAATTACAAATGGAAAGTGAATTCAAAATCTCTGAATCCACTGACAATCATAAATCATTACAAAAAGAAGAATTAGTCATTCAAAATTTGAGTACTAATTTTTCAACTTCCTCTTCAAACTCCAACCAGGAGTCTGAAGAAAACACGCCTTTACAAAAAGATGGATTAGTTAATAATTCATCTGATTCAGATTCTAAAATTGAATCTGAAGAAAATGCAAAAAATGTCAACATGCTTTTAAAAAATCAAGAATTAGTCTTAGATGTTTTAAAGCATGAAAAAAATCTTGAAGATCAGAAAAAACTACAAAACCCTCCAGTCCAATGCCTCCAAAGAGAAATAAAAATCACTAAGAATGAGCTTAAACAGCTTAAAGAGAAAAAGGCACAGGACTCAAAAGCAATCCAGCTTTTGTTTTCAAAACCCCAGGAAGAATCTGAGAAAAATAAAGAAAATAGTTTGGAAACTCAAAAACCTCCAGAAGATTTTCTTTTCATCCTCAATCAGATCACCTCCAGAAAATATTTGATACAAATTACCATTGTTTTTTCAAAAGATTTCAAAATCAATACAATTGCCTTATTTGATATAGGAGCATATTTGAACTGTATTAAAGAAGGAATTGTTCGAAAGAAATTTTACGAAAAAACCATAGAAAAACTTTCAGCTGCAAATAATTCAAAAATGGCTATTAGCTATAAGACAGAAGCCTCCAAGGCTAATGTTGATTTTCTTTTCAAAACCTCATTCGTAATTGTTCAAGATATTCATCATAGTGTAATCTTAGGGACTCCTTTCATTAACTTGATAACTCCCTACATGGTTAACGATAATAATATCTCCTTCAAAACTACAAAACAAACTCTTGTTTTCCCTTTCGTTACAAAACCAAAAACAAGAAATCTCAATATTATAAAAGCTTGTTCCATTTATAATAATGAGATTAATGTTTTAATAGAGGGAAAAAGGCAACACTTGTTGTATTTACAGCAAGATGTTTCTTTAACAAGAATTGAAAAACAATTACAAAATGATTTGGTGAAAAAGAAAATTTCGGATTTCAAAACCCAAATTGAAAGAGAAATTTGTTCTGATTTACCAAACGCCTTTTGGAATCGAAAACAACATATGGTAGATTTACCATATGAAAATGATTTCAATGAAAAACAGATATCTACAAAAACCAGACCAATCCAAATGAATGCTGAACTAGAACAACACCGCTGCTCGTAAATTTTGGATTTAAAGAAAAAAGGATTAATTACAGAATCTAGATCTCCTTGGAGTTGTGCAGCTTTTTATGTAAACAAAAATTCAGAAATAGAAAGAGGCACTCCTAGATTAGTAATTAATTACAAACCTTTGAATAAAGCTTTGAAATGGATCAGGTATCCAATTCCAAACAAAAAAGATCTTTTACAAAAACTTCATTCTGCATTTGTATTTTCCAAATTTGATATGAAATCAGGATTTTGGCAAATACAAATTGATCCAAAAGATAGATACAAAACCGCATTCACAGTTCCCTTTGGACAGTATGAGTGGAAAGTCATGCCTTTTGGCATGAAAAATGCCCCATCAGAATTCCAGAGAATTATGAATGAAATCTTTAATCCATATTCAAAATTTTGCACAGTCTATATAGATGATGTTCTTGTGTTCTCGGAGTCAATTGAACAACACTTCAAACACTTAAGAACATTCTTCTTTGTTACAAAACGAAATGTCCTTGCCGTTTCAAAATCAAAGATTTCTCTTTTCCAAACCAGGGTTAGGTTTCTAGGTCACTACATATCCCAAGGAACCATTACTCCAATAGAGAGAAGGCTAGAATTTTCAAACAAATTTCCTGATAAAATCTTGGTTAAAACCCAGCTGCAAAGATTCTTAGGTAGCTTGAATTATGTCTTAGATTTTTGCCCAAATATTAACCGTCTAGCAAAACCCTTGCATGATAGGTTAAAGAAAAACCCTATTCCATGGACAGATCATCACACTGAAGTGATCCGTCATATTAAAAAACAGGTCCAAACCATTCATTATCTGCATTTAGCATATCCATTAGCCCCTAAGGTAGTCGAGACAGATACCTCAGAGTTAGATTATGCTGGAATTTTAAAACAAGTTCAAAATGGAAAAGAACAAATAGTTCAATTCCATTCTGCACATTGGAATGATTGTCAAAAGAAATACTCTACCATCAAAAAAGAGATTCCTGCAATTGTCATGTGCATACAAAAATTTCAAAGTGATTTATTAAATAAAAAATTTTTACTTAGAATTGATTGTAAATCAGCCAAAGAAGTTTTGCAAAACGATGTTCAAAATCTTGCATCAAAACAAATTTTTGCAAGATGGCAAGCAATTTTAAGTATTTTTTATTTTGAAATTGAATTTATAAAAGGAGATACAAATTACATCCCAGACTTTCTAACCAGAGAATTTTTTTCAAAACAAGCCAATGCCCAGAAAGAAAAATACCAAGGCTGAAGCCTCAGCCTCTACAAAACCAATCATCTCTTCTGCAAAACCTATTCATACTTGGGCAAACATGGTCGAAGCAGAAGAAGAAGATCAAACAAAACTCATTGAATCTCAGGCTCCAGAAACAGACAGCCAGATTCAAAAATGGATAGAATCACTGTCCAAATCTCCTGAAGTTCTTCAGGCTCTACAAAACATAACTCAGGCCAATTAGGCCCAAAAAGGTAAATCTACAAAACCTATTTCCAAAACTCAGGAGAAAGGAGAGTCTTCCTCCCAAAAAACCCTTTCTCAAACTTTTCAAAATTGTTCTCAAGCCCATGAGATTTTACAAATAGATTTTCAAACCGATGTTTCCCAACCAAATTCTTCTCAAATAGTTTTGTCTCAAACAAAATTAAAAAAGAAGTCTTCGGAATGGATTACAAAAACCCATTTTCAAAATGTTTTGATCATAGAGGATGAGTTCTTACACCAAGACGCCTCTATGGCAATTTCAAAAGCCTTTACAAAAGGATGGCATTACAAACCTTGGGATCTTTCCAAAACCCGAGCCTACTATCAGGCAATACTTGAATTTACTGGCTCGGCAAAATTTAAACATTTTTATCTAAAAGAAAATCATGCTGATCCGGCTTATTTAACCTGCCACATTCAGAACGTCCTTAATCCTTCTGATTGGGGGCAAGAACTTACAAAACCAAAAATCTTCCCATTATCATTCCAAAACAAGATTGACCATTGCCAACATTTCAATTACTGGGATTACCAACAGGCATGGTACAATACCTTTCTCATACAAAATCACAAGAATAGTCATTCATGGCTGTTCTATTTCCAAAAAACATTTGATCCTTCCAAAACCCCTTCATGGTTTGCTCAGTGGTGGAAGTATTTTGGTGCACTACCTGAAATTCTTACACCAAAAATATCTGAGAGTTTAAACCTTTTCAAAACCCATTACAAACCCTCACCCGAAGAGAAAAGGTTTCCTCCTCTTCTCTTATTTTCTTCAAAATTCTTTTTACCTTGGGTTCTTATCTGGTTTTTTGAATTTCGACCCCAAGATGGATTGAATACAATCATCAAAAGGTTCAAGGTAAAATGGTGGGATTCACTTAATATCCCAGAAACAATTACAAACCAAGGAGTAAAAACCTGGCTTAAGGGAAAAAAACCTGTTGCCATCAACTCCTATACAAAACTTTTCAAATCAATTGTTTTTGGCTCAAAGATCACATGCCATGGAAAGATTAGCAGGAGCTAAAAATGATGAAGAATATCTTGCAATAATGGAACAATTATTGCAAAACAGAACCAATTCTTCTGCAGCCAATTCTGATTCAGAACCCATCATAGATTTGGGAGATGATGATGAAGAAGGTTGTGGAACCTCTTCACAAATACAAAATCTGTTATAAAAAAATAAAAAAAAAAGAAGAAAAAGAAAAGAGAAAAAGAAAAAGAAAAAGAAGAAAAAGAAAAGAGAAAAAGAAAAAGAAAAAGAAAAAATTTAAGACCGGCAAAAGAAATTTATGGCAGCAAAATTATCCATTTTCTCTTCATTTTCCTTTATTTTAATAATCATTTTTACTTTTGTAATATTCTCTTTTTTCTCTTCCTTTATTTCAAAACTAGACAGGACACTGTTCACCTGTCATATCTTGTACTGTTCACTTTTTACTGTTAGCATGTGAAGGAGACAAGAAGCACTGTTCACACGTGAAGGCATCAAGTGGCAGACACTATTCAAAACCTACAAAATTACAAAACTGCCCCTGGACACTTCTATTTAAGGAGGCACCCATCCAAGGCAAAGGCAAGCCACTTCATACCATTCTTCAAGCCTCTTGAGCCCAAGCTTTTTCCTTTCAAGCTTCTCAAGCCGAGAGAAATCGAAGAAGGTCCTGAAGGAGTTTCACCCCGAGGTGAAGAAAGGAGCAAGAAGGTTGATTCACTTCCCATCCTGCCCTACCTCTACCTCACCTACAAACCTACAAACCCTGTAACTTCCTTGTAGTAGATCTTAGGAAGCTCATGTGCTGAGCAACCTTTGTAAGTCCTACCCGAAATTACATCTCCAAAACCTTTGTACAAATCTTACAAATTTTATAAAGTTTTGAAGTAAGTTTTTCTTCAATACTTTTCTTACAAAATTACAAATATTTTTTTCTTTTGCATGCATATGGTCGGTTCAACCGCCTGATCTGCATAAATATATGTATATATATTCATAACGGACTGGCTCTGCCGCCTATTGAATATATACATGTATATTCATATTTAAATTTCAAGTTTAATTTTTAAGTATATATATATTCTTAACGGACTGGCTCTGCCACCTATAGAATATATATATATAATCTTTAATTTACAAATTTAATTTTCATTTCTGAAGATTTTCCTTTCTTGTGTATTTTGTTTATTTCTTTAATCATTTATATATTGCTCAAGATCTAGATTGTTACTTCTTCCCTGTTAGCTCATCCCCCTTTCGATCCCGGTGCGTCGTTGGTATCAGAGCCTGGGGGAGAAAATGTTCTATTTAAGGTTCGGATTCACATTTAAACATTTTTTAGAGGTTGGTAAGATGATCTTAAGGTGATAAGACAGCTTCTTTAGAGGTGTAAATAGGCCTGGGTTGTAAGTCCCGTCTTTGTAGCCGAGAGGGCGTGTTTAGGGCAGTGATTCCTGGTGCGATTACCTCACTTAACTCAAAAGATCAACCTAGAAAAATTCTTTAAGTATGAATCCAATTTTCTGCCGGACAGTTTCTTCTTCAAACCCTTCTACCTCGTCCTCTGAGTCGAGAAAGATAGTTAATAGTGAAGAAATAATAATCGAAGATTTTGAAAAATGTATAGATAATTGGGAAATTCCAAAAGTACAAAAGGATCAGATCTATCAGACTATAAAACTCAATTTTTTCAAAACTGATTTCACAATCAAAACTGAAGAAAGAGATCTTCAGATTACAAAACCAATTGGTATAAAAAATATTCAGCCTAGGTATTCTACCTCAGACTTACCTAGCTCTTCTAGGTTTTATACTTCAGAAATACCTAGATCCGCTTTACAAAACATAGATTACTCTGCAAATGTTCCACATTCAGTTTATACAAATTTACAAAATGAGTCTGTTCAGGATGAAACCTAAACAGAGTCAGAACCTACTTCTCCTACCTTTTCAGCCATTACAGAAAATATAAACCATGAACTTAATGTGCTTGAAAAAGAATTTGAAGTAGACAAACAATATTTGCATGATGATTTTTATTCTCCTAAAAATCATAAAAAGCAAATGTGGTTTTTCAAAAATTTCAATGATCAAAGGAAAGAAATTCAAAAGGAATATTATGAATTTATACACCAACATAAAGTTCATATTCTCTTCTTTGATTGATTTGAGATGTATGCTAAAGAGCATAACATTTCATATCCGTTTTCCAAAACTCCAAAAACTTTCAAAAAATCAAATCCAAATTCAAAACCTTCCCAAAATTCAAAACCTAAACAACAGGAGTCAGAAAATAATCAAACAGAGTTCATTGCGGCTTTGAAAGATCTTCTAAAGAAAGCAGAAGAAAAATTGTCTGTTAATCCTGTTACTGTTAGAAACAAAGTTCCTGAATGGGAAATTTCAGATGGTAGAAAAATACAATCTGAACATCCTCCTCTTAGGATAGTAAAAATTCCCCACTTGGAACAAACAGTAGAAGCAGCCCCTTACAAAATTCCAAATGAAAGTGATTCTGTGAATATAAAAAACATTGTTTTACAGAATAACTTTACAAATGCCCATTTGCATACCATAGGTAAGCAATTACAAAAAATGGAACAAAACCAACAGGCTACAGTTTCCCAAATTGAAACTAAGTAGGATACAAAATTGAAAAACCCAATTTTCAAACCATTCCAAGTTTCCAAAAACAATAAAAAAAGATTTACAAAACAACAACAACTCTGAATTCATCCAAGCTTTGAGAGATATGAAGACTAGGCTAGAAGCTTCAACTTCTACTCCAGTAGCACCTGAAACACCTCAAACTTCCCAAAGGAGTGTCAATATAATTGAGGAAGATTCAGATTCAGATGTCCAAAGCCAGGAAAACCAGCCCATCCAAACTGAAGAAATTCAGTCTTCAAAACCTTTACAAATTAATAGACTTTATTGGCCGCGGGTAGCAACACCCCTCCCAATAACAGCTCCAGACCTAGGCATAGAAAATAGATCTGAAATTCTGACACAGTCTAAATTCAATGCCTCAACTGTTTATGAATGGAACATAGATGGTATGTCTGAATACAACATCTTGAATTTGCTCCAGCAAATGACCATGGCAGCAAATGCTTACAAAACCCAAACTGGAATCCTGCATGAGCTATTCTTTGAACTCCTCATTGCAGGATTCTCAGGACAGCTCAAAGGATGGTGGGATTATCATCTCACGAACCTACAAAAATCTGAGATTCTAGAATCCATACAAACTCAAGAAGATGGCGTGCCAATTCTTGATGAGCTTGGCCAACCAATCCCAGATGCAGTAGCCACCTTGATTGTAACAATTTCCTTACATTTCGTAGGTGACCCATCCCATCTTAAGGATAAGAATGCCAAACTTCTTTCAAACCTTAGATGCAAAAAACTGAGTGATTTTCAGTATTACAAAAACACTTTTCTTACTAGGGTAATGCTTAGAGAAGATTCTAATCAGCCCTTTTGGAAAGAAAAATTCCTTGCTGGACTTCCGATCCTTTTAGGAGAAAAAGTTAGGAATAAAATCAAGGAAGCATTTGGAAATCAAATCCCGTATGATAAATTAACCTATGGTGAACTAGTCAGTCTCACTCAAAAAGAAGGTTTAAAGATCTGTCAGGATTTGAAATTACAAAAACATCTCAAATGGGAAATGAGAAAAACTCACCAAGAGTTAGGATCTTTCTGCAAACAATTTGAAATAGGAACCAAGAATCCTACTCCAGATTGTGGAGGAAGTTGTAGCAGAAAACCTTACAAAAAATCATCCCAAAAATACAAAAACTCTTCAAAACCAGAAAAAGATTCCTATTACAAAAAACTTCCAAAAAAGACTAGTAAACCTAGTCCCCAATCCAAATCAAAGATAAAAAATTTAACTTGCTACAAATGTGGTAACAAAGGCCACACTGCAAATTTTTGCAAATTAAACAAAAAACTTCATGAGTTGCAATTAGAAGAAGAAGTTATTAATAAGATAACTGCACTTTTAATTGAAACCGAAGGTGAGTCCAGTAATTCTGAACTCACAGAAAATGAAGAAGGATTACAAATTGATGAATTAATCACAAGTTCATCATCCAGTTCAGATTCTGAAACAGAAAATGAACTGTTTACAAAACCAAAATTGAAAATCAATGTTCTTTCAAAAGACCAAAAGTTACTCTTAGAAATCCTTACACAGGTTGAAGATTCTCAACTACAAAAGGAATTTTTAGGAAAACTTTTAAAAACCTTTGAAGAACAACCAATACAAAAACCTTCTATTCTCGCCTCTGTGCAAGAAACACATATGACCTTCTGACCATGTTGGGTAGAAAGAAGACTTCAAAACAATCAACTGCTTTACCCAAAGCCTCAGGAAGAAATAAAAGTCATAAAATTGAGCTTAATGAGCTTAAAGAAAAAGCAGGTGACTCAGAAACAATTCAAAAATTACTTTCAAAACAAATCAATGAAGAACTCGAAGAAGAAGATGAAGAAAATACTTTAGAAATTCAAAATCTTGAAAAACCTACAAAGGATTTTCTCTTCATTCTTAATGAGATTTCTTCCAGAAAATATTTGATTAGAATTTCGATAGTTTTTTCAAAAGATTTCAAGATCGATACAATTGCCTTATTTGATACAGGTGCAGATTTAAATTGTATTAAAGAAGGCATTGTTCCAGAGAAATTCCAAGAAAAAACTACTGAAAAACTTTCAGCTGCAAACAATTCCAAAATCAAAATTAATTACAAAACAGAGGCTTCAATAGCCAATTCAAATCTCCTTCTGAAAACTTCATTTGTTTTAATAAAAGATATTAGTCATAGTGTCATATTAGGGACGCCGTTCATCAAATTTAATTACTCCTTACAGAGTCAACTATGATAGTATTTCTTTTAAAACAAAAAATCAAAACCTTGTGTTTCCTTTTGTTGAAAAACCCAAAATAAAGAATTTGAATATCATAAAGGCTTATTCCATTTTTTATAATCAAATAAATGTTTTGGAAACAAGACAGCATTTACAAAAAGAAAATTCTTTAAACAAGCTTGTTTTCAAAAATCAATTTTTTGATTACTGCTTATTACAAACTAACCCTTGTGAGTTTTTGCAGATGGCAAAACCATCCAACAATGGTGATTTAGTCCACTTTGGACCAATAGTCCTCTCCAAAACTCCTGCTCAAAAATTCAGAATTAATGTGGCCAGAATTGCATATGTTCCCACAGAAAGGCACCAATATTTATTAGACAATCTTTGGACTTTAATACAAAACAAAAGGTTGGGAGTAACAGCTCTCAATGCACTTTGTATTGAGTTTGAGGAAGCTAATAAATATGTCGTTGACCTCCTTAGCAGAATTAAATATCATGAGGATCATATCATGGTAGCTCAATCATTCATTGAGTTTTTACAAAACCAAATTTTATACAAATCCATTACATCCAGAATTAGTCCATCAGATCCATCCACTTCTAACCAAAATCATCACCTTGAATTACAAAAACAGGAATTTGAAGGCCTAGGATCCCCACTGGATTCTAGTGTAAGAATTCAAAAGCGAAGGACTGAAGGCCTAGGATCCCTACTGGATTCTAGTGTAAAATTACCATTGGCCCCACTGGTCAATGTGAAAAATTATCACCACAGTGAAGTCCTTTTTACTTCACTTGGTGCCAATAGGTCCTTAGAACATTTCCAAACCCGTTGTCTTTCGAAGAAATTCAGGCAACAAGTTCTCAATGGTCTTCCTCAAGAGATCCGCGAGCAGATTCTACAAAACATCATCCAGTCCAGAATCAAAGAACAGCTGGATGTTCTCCAAAAATGCCTCAATTTTACAAAAAGCAATCAGCAAGGTCACAATGGATGGTCATGGGAATGGGAGTACCATTCAAAACCCTGTTTTCATTGCACTCAGGAACATCCTAACCGATATCCTCTGTGCTATCCAGACTGTGAACACAGCTTAGATTTCAGCATCCCCCGCTTCAAAACCACTCAGATGTCTGGAACCCGATATCTAGACGCCAGAGAACTATTCAAATGGGGTATGTTAGCTGGAGTCCGAGTCACAAGATCTGATTGTGAAATGACAAGGTTTTTGGGAAATAGAGTCCTTCAAGAAGTCAGGAGACTATTATTCTGCCAAAAACCAGTCAACATACAAATCATTTCAACACCTCCTGAAGTATTAGCAAATGGAGAGCTACAACAAGTGATCCATTACTTCTACCTGGATACAAAACTTCCTCCTCTCTATCATCTTCCTGATTGGCCATGCAATCATGAAGACCATTTCGTCCAACTCAACAAATGGCGAGCAAAGACAGTCGTCGAAAACTGGCGAAAACACCGATATCCAGAATATGCGCTAGTCCATACAGGTACATATTCTCGGATATATGTTCACTATGAACATTTGCCAAGCCCAAAACCCTTTCATATTGAAACACGGTATGAAAATTACATGGTTCAATATGAAAGTCACTACGACTTATCTTCTGTCTCGTCAGATGACGAAACAAGTGACGACGAGGAGACATGGCACAACTTACAAAACATGATGGAAGGATAAAAGAGTGGTCCCAGCTCCACTCCATAAAAAAAAAAAAGAAAAAGAAAAAGAAAAGAGAAAAAGAAAAGAAAAAGAAAAAGAAAAGAGAAAAAGAAAATTTAAGACTGGGAAAAGAAATTTATGGCAGCAAAATTATCCATTTTCTCTTCATTTTCCTTTATTTTAATTTTTATAATCATTTTTATTCTCTTCCTTTATTTCAAATCCAGACAGGACACTATTCACCTGTCATATCTTGTACTGTTCACTTTTTACTATTCGCATGTGAAGGAGACAAGAAGCACTGTTCACACGTGAAGGCATCAAGTGGCAGACACTGTTCAAAACCTACAAAATTACAAAACTTCCCCTGGATACTTCTATATAAGGAGGCACCCATTCAAGGCAAAGGGAAGCCACTTCAAACCACTCTTCAAGCCTCTTGAGCCCAAGCTTCTCCCCTTCAAGCTTCTGAAGTCGAGAGAATCCGAAGAAGGTCCTGAAGGAGTTTCACTCCTAGGTGAAGAAATGAGCAAGAAGGTTGATTCACTTCTCATCCTGCCCTACCTCTACCTCACCTACAAACCTATAAACCCTGTAACTTCCTTGTAGTAGATCTTAGGAAGCTCATGTGTTGAGCAACCTCTGTAACTCCTACCCAGAATTACATCTCCAAAACCTTTGTACAAATCTTACAAATTTTATAAAGTCTTGAAGTAAGTTCTCTTCAATTATTTTCTTACAAAATTACAAATATTTCTTTCTTTTGCTTGCATATGGTTGGTTCAACCGCCTGATCTGCATAAATATACGTATATATGATCATAACGGACTGGCTCTGCCGCCTATTGAATATATACATGTATATTCATATTTAAATTTACAAATTTAATTTTATTTTTGTTAAGTATATATATTCTTAAAGGACTCGCTCTGCCGCCTATAGAATATATATATATTTAATCTTTAATTTACAAATTTAATTTTCATTTCTGAAGATTTCCTTTTTGTGCATTTTGTTTATTTCTTTAGTTATTTATATATTGTTCAAGATCTAGATTATTGCTTCTTCCCTGTTAGCTCATCCCCCTTTCGATCCCGGTGCGTCCTTGGTATCAGAGCCTGGGGGGGAAAAGGTTCTATTTAAGGTTCGGATTCACATTTAAACATTTTTTAGAGGTTGGTAAGATGATCTTAAGGTGATAAGACAGCTTCTTTAGAGGTGTAAACAGGCCTGGGTTGTAAGTCCCGTCTTTGTAACCGAGAGGGCGTGTTTAGGGCAGTGATTCCTGGTGCGATTACCTCACTTAACTCAAAAGATCAACCTAGAAAAATTCTTTAAGTATGAATCCAATTTTCTGTAGGACAGTTTCTTATTCAAACTCTTCTACCTCGTGCTCCGAGTCGAGAAAGATGATTAATAGTGAAGAAATAATAATCAAAAATTTTAAAAAATGTATAGATAATTGGGAAATTCCAAAGGTACAAAAGGATCAAATCTATCAGACTACAAAACTCAATTTTTTCAAAACTGATTTTACGATCAAAACTGAAGAAAGAGATCTTCATATTACAAAACCCTTTGAGACGATTTCTCTTCTGTCTCAAAAATCTTTACAAAAACACCGTGAAAAACAATACAAATACATCCATATAGGTTTAGTCCAAGTTGGAATTAAACCGCTTAAAAAAGAAGGGTTGAACACCTCAATCCTAGCAGTTCTTAGAGATACTAGGTTCATAAACTTCTAGGACTCCTTGCTTAGTTCAGTCGAGTCTAGTCTGTGCAGTGGACCAATATCTTTTGATTGCTATCCAAATTTTACTGTTTTGTTAAACGACAGTAATATTACAAAATCCCTTGTTTTACAAATCAAAACTCACAATTACAAAATGCTTGAAGGATCTATTCCTCTTGCACTTATTTACAAAATCTATTACAAAGCTATGGTTTCTGCTTTTGTTACAAAACATAAGTTTCAAAGTAAAAGGGGAGAAACTTTGCTTTTACAAACTGATCTTACAAAATCGAACACTGTAATCCCTAGATCTATCCAATGGAAGGACATAACCCTACTAGAAGAATGGATCTTAGAAGGTGCAGTAGAACCAGAATCTTCAAAAATAGTTGAGCCAAATGTTCAACTTAGGCAAATAACCCAGTATGACGATGGAAGAGTCAGCCTTAGCTTTAACAGAAGCCTTAGGTTTTCAGATGATTCCTTAACATCCAGTACTATTGACACAGGAAGAGTGTCTTGTATACCTTCTGTCATTAGTTTGCCTGTTACAAAACCAATTGAAATATAAAATATTCAGCCTAGGTTTTCTACCTCAGAATTACCTAGCTCTTCTAGGTTTTCTACTTCAGAAATATCTAGATCCACTTTACAAAACGTAGACTACTCTACAAATGTTCCACATCCAGTTTATACAAATTTACAAAATGAGTATGTTCAGGATGAAACCCAAACAGAGTCAGAACCTACTTCTCCTACCTTTTCAGCCATTACAGAAAATGTAAACCATGAACTTAATGTGCTTGAAAAAGAATTTGAAGTAGATAAACAATATTTGCATGATGATTTTTATTCTCCTTAAAATCATAAAAAGCAAATGTGGTTTTTCAAAAATTTTAATGATCAAAGGAAAGAAATTCAAAAGGAATATTATGACTTTATATACCCACACAAAGTTCATATTCTTTTCTTTGATTGGTTTGAGATGTATGCTAAACAGCATAACATTTCATATCCGTTTTCCAAAACTCCAAAAACTTTCAAAAAATCAGATCCAGTTTCAAAACCTTCTCAAATTTCAAAACCTAAACAACAGGAGTTAGAAGATAATCAATCAGAGTTCATTGCAGCTCTGAAAGATCTTCTAAGGAAAGCAGAAGAAAAACTGTCTGATAACCCTGTTACTGTTAAGAATAAAACTCCTCATAAAAAGAATTCAAAACAACAGGTTTTAAAGGAACAAAACCCCCAAGAAACCTTTGGATTACAAAACAAACCTCTTCCAAAATCAATCCCAGAATTACAAATGGAAAGTGAATTCAAAATCTCTGAATCCACTGACAATCATAAATCATTACAAAAAGAAGAATTAGTCATTCAAAATTTGAGTACTAATTTTTCAACTTCCTCTTCAAACTCCAACCAGGAGTCTGAAGAAAACACACCTTTACAAAAAAAAATGGATTAGTTAATAATTCATCCAATTCAGATTCTAAAATTGAATCTGAAGAAAATGCAAAAAATGTCAACATGCTTTTAAAAAATCAAGAATTAGTCTTAGATGTTTTAAAGCATGAAGAAAATCCTGAAGATCAGAAAAAACTACAAAACCCTCCAGTCCAATGCCTCCAAAGAGAAATAAAAATCACCAAAAATGAGCTTAAACAGCTTAAAGAGAAAAAGGCACAGGACTCAAAAGCAATCCAGCTTTTGTTTTCAAAACCCCAGGAAGAATCTGAGAAAAATAAAGAAAATAGTTTGGAAACTCAAAAACCTCCAGAAGATTTTCTTTTCATCCTCAATCAGATCACCTCCAGAAAATATTTGATACAAATTACCATTGTTTTTTCAAAAGATTTCAAAATCAATACAATTGCCTTATTTGATACAGGAGCAAATTTGAACTGTATTAAAGAAGGAATTGTTCCAAAGAAATTTTACGAAAAAACCACAGAAAAACTTTCAGCTGCAAATAATTCAAAAATGGATATTAGCTATAAGACAGAAGCCTCCATAGCTAATGGTGATTTCCTTTTCAAAACCTCATTCGTAATTGTTTAAGATATTCATCATAGTGTAATCTTAGGGACTCCTTTCATTAACTTGATAACTCCCTACAAGGTTAACGATGATAATATCTCCTTCAAAACTACAAAACAAACTCTTGTTTTCCCTTTCGTTACAAAACCAAAAACAAGAAATCTCAATATTATAAAAGCTTGTTCCATTTATAATAATGAGATTAATGTTTTAATAGAGGGAAAAAAGCAACACTTGTTGTAGAATTTTCAACATATATATTCTAGAATAATGAGATTAAGTATATATATTCTAGGTCATTACATGTCCCAAGGAACCATTACTCCAATAGAGAGAAGTCTACAATTTTCAAACAAATTTCCTGACAAAATCTTGGATAAAAACCAGCTACAAAGATTCTTAGGTAGCTTGAATTATGTCTTAGATTTTTGTCCAAATATTAACCGTCTAGCAAAACCCTTACATGATAGGTTAAAGAAAAACCCTGTTCAATGGACAGATCATCACAATGAAGTGATCCGTCATATTAAAAAACAGGTCCAAACCATTCCTTGTCTGCATTTAGCAGATCCATTAACCCCTAAGGTAGTCCAGACAGATGCCTCAGAGTTAGGTTATGGCGGAATTTTAAAACAAGTTCAAAACGGAAAAGAACAAATAGTTCAATTCCATTCTGCACATTGGAATGATTGTCAAAAGAAATACTCTACCATCAAAAAAGAGATTCTTGCAATTGTTATGTGCATACAAAAATTTCAAAGTGATTTATTAAATCAAAAATTTTTGCTTAGAATTGATTGCAAATCAACCAAAGAAGTTTTGAAAAAGATGTTCAAAATCTTGCATCAAAACAAATTTTTGCACGATGGCAAGCAATTTTAAGTATTTTTTATTTTGAAATTGAATTTATAAAAGGAGATACAAATTCCATCTCAGACTTTCTAACCAGAGAATTTCTTCAAAACAGGCCAATGCCCAGAAAGAAAAATACCAAGGCTGAAGCCTCAGCCTCTACAAAACCAAACCTTACAAAACCAATCATCTCTTCTGCAAAACCTATTTAAACTTGGGCAGACATGGTCGAAGCAGAAGAAGAAGATCAAACAAAACTCATTTAATCTCAGGCTCCAGAAATAGACAGCCAGATTCAAAAATGGATAGAATCACTATCCAAATCTCCTGAAGTTCTTCAGGCTCTACAAAACATAACTCAGGCCAATCAGGCCCAGAAAGGTAAATCTACAAAACCTGTTTCCAAAACCCAGGAGAAAGGAGAGTCTTCCTCCCAAAAAACCCTTTCTCAAACTTTTCAAAATTCTTCTCAAGCCCATGAGATTTTACAAATAGATTTTCAAACTGATGTTTCCCAACCAAATTCTTCTCAAATAGTTTTGTCTCAAACAAAATTAAAAAAGAAGTCTTCGGAATGGATTACAAAAACCCATTTTCAAAATGTTTTGATCATAGAGGATGAGTTGTTACACCAAGACGCCTCTATGGCAATTTCAAAAGCCTTTACAAAAGGATGGCATTACAAACCTTGGGATCTTTCCAAAACCCGAGCCTACTATCAGGCAATACTTGAATTTACTGGCTCGACAAAATTTAAACATTTTTGTCTAAAAGAAAATCATCGATCCGCTTATTCAACTGCCACATTCAAAACGTCCTTAATCCTTCTGATTGGGGGCAAGAACTTACAAAACCAAAAATCTTCCCATTATCATTCCAAAACAAGATTGACCATTGCTAACATTTCAATTGCTGGGATTACCAATAGGCATGTTACAATACCTTTCTCATACAAAATCACAAGAATAGTCATTCATGGCTGTTCTATTTCCAAAAAACATTTGATCCTTCCAAAACCCCTTCATGGTTTGCTCAGTGGTGGAAGTATTTTGGTGCATTACCTGAAATTCTTACACCAGAAATATCAGAGAGTTTAAACCTTTTCAAAACCCATTACAAATCCTCACCCAAAGAGAAAAGGTTTCCTCCTCTTCTCTTGTTTTCTTCAAAATTCTTTTTACCTTGGGTTCTTATCTGGTTTTTTGTATTTAGACCCTAAGATGGATTGAATACAATCATCAGAAGGTTCAAGGTAAAATGGTGGGATTCACTTAATATCCCAGAAATAATTACAAACCAAGGAGTAAAGCACGGCTTAAGGGAAAAAACATTGCCACCAACTCCTATACAAAACTTTTCAAATCAATTGATTTTGGCTCAAAGATCACATGCCATGGCAAGATTAGCAGGAGCTAAAAATGATGAAGAATATTTTGCAATAGTGAAAAAATTATTGCAAAACAAAACCAATTCTTCTGCAGCCAATTCTGATTCAGAACCCATCATAGATTTGGGAGATGATGATGAAGAAGGTTGTGGTACCTCTTCACAAATACAAAATCTGTTATAAAAAAAAAGAAGAAGAAAAAAAAAAGAGAAAAAGAAAAAGAAAAAGAAAAAATTTAAGACCGACAAAAGAAATTTATGGCAGCAAAATTATCTATTTTCTCTTCATTTTCCTTTATTTTAATAATCATTTTTACTTTTGTAATATTCTCTTTTTTCTCTTCCTTTATTTCAAAACTAGACAGACATTCACTGTCATATCTTATCGTCACTTTTCTCGTTAGCATGTGAAGGAGACAAGAAGCATCGTCACACCAGAAGGCATCAAGTGCAGACACTATTCAAAAACTACAAAATTACAAAATTGCCCCTGGACACTTCTATTTAATGAGGCACCCATCCAAGGCAAAGGCAAGCCACTTCAAACCATTCTTCAAGCCTCTTGAGCCCAATCTTCTCCCCTTCAAGCTTCTGAAGCCGAAGCTTAGGCTCAAGATGCTTGAAGAATGGTTTGAAGTGGCTTCCCTTTGCCTTGGATGGGTGCCTCCTTAAATAGAAGTGTCTAGGGGCAGTTTTGTAATTTTGTAGGTTTTGAATAGTGTCTGCCACTTGATGCCTTCACAGAATGTTTCTTGTCTCCTTCACATGCTAACAAAGAAAAGTGAACAAAGACAAGATATGACAGAATGGTCCTGTCTAGTTTTGAAATAAAGGAATAGGAAAAAGAGAATATTACAAAAGTAAAAATGATTATTAAAATAAAGGAAAATGAAGAGAAAATGGATAATTTTGCCGCCATAAATTTCTTTTGCCGGTCTTAAATTTTTCTTTTCTTTTCTTTTTCTTTTATTTTTCTTCTTTTTATAACGATTTTGTATTTGTGAAGAGGTACCACAACCTTCTTCATCATCATCTCCCAAATTTATGATGGGTTCTCGAATCGTAATTGGTCAGAAGAATTATTCTGCTTTTGCAATAATTATTCCATTATTGCAAAATATTCTTCATCATTTTTAGCTCTCGCTAATCTTGCCATGGCATGTGATCTTGAGCCAAAAACAATTGATTTGAAAAGTTTTGTATAGGAGTTGGTGGCAAATGTGTTTTTTCCAAGCCGTGTTTTTACTCCTTGGTTTGTAATTGTTTCGGATATTAAGTGAATCCCACCATTTTACCTTGAACCTTCGATGATTGTATTCAATCTATCTTGGGGTCGAAATTTGAAAAATCAGACGAAAACCCAAGGTAAAAAGAATTTTGAAGAAAATAAGAGAAGATGTGAAAACATTTCTCTTTGGGTGAGGGTTTGTAATGGGTTTTGAAAAGGTTTAAACTCTCTGAGATTTCTAGTGTAAGAATTTCAGATAATGCACTAAAATACTTCCACCACTGAGCAAACCATGAAGGGATTTTGGAATGATCAAATGTTTTTTGGAAATAGAACAGCCATGAATGACTATTCTTGTGATTTTGTATGAGAAATGTATTGTACCATGCCTTTTGGTAATCCCAGTAATTGAAATGTTGGCAATGTTCAATCTTGTTTTGGAATGATAATGGGAAGATTTTTGGTTTTGTAAGTTCTTGCCCCCAATCAGAAGGATTAAGGACGTTTTGAATGTGGCAGGTTGAATGTCGGATCAAGATGATTTTCTTTTAGATAAAAATGTTTAAATTTGCCGAGCCAAGAAATTCAAGTATTGCCGATAGAGGCTCGGTTTTGGAAAGATCCCAAGGTTTGTAATGCCATCCTTTTGTAAAGGCTTTTGAAATTGCCATAGAGGCGTCTTGGTGTAAGAACTCATCCTCTATGATCAAAACATTTTGAAAATGGGTTTTTGTAATCCATTCTGAAGACTTCTTTTTTAATTTTGTTTGAGACAAAACTATTTGAGAAGAATTTGGTTGGGAAACATCGTTTGAAAATCTATTTGTAAAATCTCATGGGCTTGAGAACAGTTTTGAAAAGTTTGAGAAAGGGTTTTTTGGGAGGAAGACTCTCCATTCTCTTGGGTTTTGGAAACAGGTTTTGTAGATTTACCTTTTTGGGCCTGATTGGCCTGAGTTATGTTTTGTAGAGCCTGAAGAACTTCAGGAGATTTGGACAGTGATTATATCCATTTTTGAATCTGGCTGTCTGTTTCTGGAGCCTGAGATTAAATGAGTTTTGTTTGATCTTCTTCTTCTGCTTCGACCATGTCTGCCCAAGTTTGAATAGGTTTTGCAGAAGAGCTGATTGGTTTTGTAGGGTTTGGTTTTGTAGAGGCTGAGGCTTCACTTGGTATTTTTCTTTACGGCATTGGCCTGCTTTTGAAGAAATTCTCCGTTAGAAAGTCCAGGATGGATTTTGTATCTCCTTTTATAAATTCAATTTCAAAATAAAAAATACTTAAAATTGCTTGCCATCGTGCAAAAATTTGTTTTGATGCAAGATTTTGAACATCTTTTTGCAAAACTTCTTTGGCTGATTTGCAATCAATTCTAAGCAAAAATTTTTTATTTAATAAATCACTTTGAAATTTTTGTATGCGCATAACAATTGCAAGAATATCTTTTTTGATGGTAGAGTATTTCTTTTGACAATCATTCCAATGTGCAGAATGGAATTGAACTATTTGTTCTTTTCCGTTTTGAAGTTGTTTTAAAATTCCGCCATAACCTAACTCTGAGGCATCTGTCTCGACTACCTTAGGGGCTAATGGATCTGCTAAATGCAGACAAGGAATGGTTTGGACCTGTTTTTTAATATGACGGATCACTTCAGTGTGATGATCTGTCCATGGAACAGGGTTTTTCTTTAACCTATCATGCAAGGGTTTTGCTAAACGGTTAATATTTGGATAAAAATCTAAGACATAATTCAAGCTACCTAAGAATCTTCGCAGCTGGGTTTTATCCAAGATTTTGTCAGGAAATTTGTTTGAAAATTCTAGACTTCTCTCTATTGGAGTAATGGTTCCTTGGGATATGTAATAACCTAGAAACCTAACCCTGGTTTGGAAAAGAGAAATCTTTGATTTTGAAACGGCAAGGCCATTTCGTTTTGTAACAGAGAAGAATGTTCTTAAGTGTTTGAAGTGTTGTTCAATTGACTCCGAGAACATAAGAACATCATCTATATAGACTATGCAAAATTTTGAATATGGATTAAAGATTTCATTCATAATTCTCTGGAATTCTAATGGGGCATTTTTCAGGCCAAAAGGCATGACTTTCCACTCATACTGTCCAAAGGGAACTGTGAATGCGGTTTTGTATCTATCTTTTGGTTCAATTTGTATTTGCCGAAATCCTGATTTCATATCAAATTTGGAAAATACAAATGCAGAATGAAGTTTTTGTAAAAGATCTTTTTTGTTTGGAATTGGATACCTGATCCATTTCAAAGCTTTATTCAAAGGTTTGTAATTAATTACTAATCAAGGAGTGCCCCTTTCTATTTCTGAATTTTTGTTTACATAAAAGCTGCACAACTCCAAGGAGATCTAGATTCTGTAATTAATCCTTTTTTCTTTAAATCCAAAATTTCTGAACGACAGTGTTGTTCTAGTTCAGCATTCATTTGGATTGGTCTGGCTTTTGTAGGTATCTGTTTTTCATTGAAATCATTTTCATATGGTAAATCTACCATATGTTGTTTTCGATTCCAAAAGGCGTTTGGTAAATCAGAACAAATTTCTCTTTCAATTTGGGTTTTGAAATCCGAAATTTTCTTTTTCACCAAATCATTTTGTAATTGTTTTTCAATTCTTGTTAAAGAAACATCTTGCTGTAAATACAACAAGTGTTGCCTTTTTCCCTCTATTAAAACATTAATCTAATTATTATAAATGGAACAGGCTTTTATAATATTGAGATTTCTTGTTTTTGGTTTTGTAACGAAAGGGAAAACAAGAGTTTGTTTTGTAGTTTTGAAGGAGATATTATCATCGTTAACCATGTAGGGAGTTATCAAGTTAATGAAAGGAGTCCCTAAGATTACACTATGATGAATATCTTGAACAATTACGAATGAGGTTTTGAAAAGAAAATCACCATTAGCTATGGAGGCTTCTGTTTTATAGCTAATAGCCATTTTTGAATTATTTGCAGCTGAAAGTTTTTCTGTGGTTTTTTCGTAAAATTTCTTTGGAACAATTCCTTTTTTAATACAGTTCAAATCTGCTCCTGTATCAAATAAGGCAATTGTATTGATTTTGAAATCTTTTGAAAAAGCAATGGTAATTTGTATCAAATATTTTTCTGGAGGTGATCTGATTGAGGATGAAAAGAAAATCTTCTGGAGGTTTTTGAGTTTCCAAACTATTTTCTTTATTTTTCTCAGATTCTTCCTGGGGTTTTGAAAACAAAAGCTGGATTGCTTTTGAGTCCTGTGCCTTTTTCTCTTTAAGCTGTTTAAGCTCATTCTTAGTGATTTTTATTTCTCTTTGGAGGCATTGGACTGGAGGGTTTTGTAGTTTTTTCTGATCTTCAAGATTTTCTTCATGCTTTAAAACATCTAAGACTAATTCTTGATTTTTTAAAAGCATGTTGACATTTTTTGCATTTTCTTCAGATTCAATTTTAGAATCTGAATTGGATGAATTATTAACTAATCCATCTTTTTGTAAAGGCGTGTTTTCTTCAGACTCCTGGTTGGAGTTTGAAGAGGAAGTTGAAAAATTAGTACTCAAATTTTGAATGACTAATTCTTCTTTTTGTAATGATTTATGATTGTCAGTGGATTCAGAGATTTTGAATTCACTTTCCATTTGTAATTCTGGGATTAATTTTGGAAGAGGTTTGTTTTGTAATCCAAAGGTTTCTTGGGGGTTTTGTTCCTTTAAAACCCGTTGTTTTGAATTCTTTTTATGAGGGGTTGTATTCTTAACAGTAATAGGGTTATCAGACAGTTTTTCTTTTGCTTTCCTTAGAAGATCTTTCAGAGCCGCAATGAACTCTGTTTGATTATCTTCTAACTCCTGTTGTTTAGGTTTTGAAATTTGAGAAGGTTTTGAAACTGGATCTGATTTTTTGAAAGTTTTTGGAGTTTTGGAAAACGGATATGAAATGTTATGCTGTTTAGCATACATCTCAAACCAATCAAAGAAAAGAATATGAACTTTGTGTTGGTATATAAAGTCATAATATTCCTTTTGAATTTCTTTCCTTTGATCATTGAAATTTTTGAAAAACCACATTTGCTTTTTATGATTTTTAGGAGAATAAAAATCATCATGCAAATATTGTTTGTCTACTTCAAATTCTTTTTCAAGCACATTAAGTTCATGGTTTACATTTTCTGTAATGGCTGAAAAGGTAGGAGAAGTAGGTTCTGACTCTGTTTGGGTTTCATCCTGAACAGACTCGTTTTGTAAATTTGTATAAACTGGATGTGGAACATTTGCAGAGTAGTCTACATTTTGTAAAGTGGATCTAGATATTTCTGAAGTAGAAAACCTAGAAGAGCTAGGTAAGTCTGAGGTAGAATACCTAGGCTGAATATTTTGTATTTCAATTGGTTTTATAACAGGCAAACTAATGACAGAAGGTATACAAGACACTCTTCCTATGTCAACAGTACTGGATGTTGAGGAATCATCTGAAAACCTAAGGCTTCTGTTAAAGCTAAAGCTGACTCTTCCATCGTCATACTGGGTTATTTGCCTAAGTTGAACGTTTGGCTCAACTATTTTTGAAGATTAGTTCTCGCACCTTCTAAGATCCATTCTTCTGGTAGGGTTATGTCCTTCCACTGGATAGATCTAGGGATTACAGTGTTGGATTTTCTAAGATCAGTTTGTAAAAGCAAAGTTTCTCCTCCTTTACTTTGAAACTTATATTTTGTAGCAAAAGCAGAAACCATAGCTTTGTAATGGATTTTGTAAATCAGTGCAAGAGGAATAGATCCTTCAAGCATTTTGTAATTGTGAGTTTTGATTTGTAAAACAAGAGATTTTGTAATATTACTGTTGTTTAACGAAACAGTAAAATTTGGATAGCAATCAAAAGATATTGGTCCACTGCACAGACTAGACTTGACTGAACTAAGCAAGGAGTCCTGGAAGTTTATGAACCTAGTATCTCTAAGAACTGCTAGGATTGAGGTGTTCAACCCTTCTTTTGTAAGCGGTTTAATTCCAATTTGGACTAAACCTATATGGATGTATTTGTATTGTTTTTCACGGTGTTTTTGTAAGGATTTTTGAGACAGAAGAGAAATCGTCTCAAAGGGTTTTGTAATCTGAAGATCTCTTTCTTCAGTTTTGATTGTGAAATCAGTTTTGAAAAAATTGAGTTTTGTAGTATGATAGATCTGATCCTTTTGTACTTTTGGAATTTCCCAATTATTTATACATTTTTCAAAATTTTTGATTATTATTTCTTCACTATTAACTATCTTTCTCGACTCGGAGGATGAGGTAGAAGAGTTTGAAGAAGAAACTGTCCTACAGAAAATTGGATTCATACTTAAAGAATTTTTCTAGGTTGATCTTTTGAGTTAAGTGAGGTAATCGCACCAGGAATCACTGCCCTAAACACGCCCTCTCGGCTACAAAGACGGGACTTACAACCCAGGCCTGTTTACACCTCTAAAGAAGCTGTCTTACCAACCTCTAAAGAATGTTTAAATGTGAATCCGAACCTTAAATAGAACCTTTTCCCCCCCAGGCTCTGATACCAAGGACGCACCGGGATCGAAAGGGGGATGAGCTAACAGGAAAGAAGCAATAATCTAGATCTTGAACAATATATAAATAACTAAAGAAATAAACAAAATGCACAAAAAGGAAATCTTCAGAAATGAAAATTAAATTTGTAAATTAAAGATTAAATATATATATTCTATAGGCGGCAGAGCCAGTCCGTTAAGAATATATATACTTAATAAAAATAAAATTAAATTTGTAAATTTAAATATGAATATACATGTATATATTCAATAGGCGGCAAAGCCAGTCCGTTATGAACATATATACGTATATTTATGCAGATCAGGCGGTTGAACCGACCATATGCATGCAAAAGAAAGAAATATTTGTAATTTTGTAAGAAAAGAATTGAAGAAAACTTACTTCAAAACTTTATAAAATTTGAAAGATTTGTACAAAGGTTTTGGAGATGTAATTCCGGGTAGGATTTACAGAGGTTACTCAACACATGAGCTTCCTAAGATCTACTACAAGGAAGTTACAGGATTTGTAGGTTTGTAGGTGAGGTAAAGGTAGGGCAGGATGGAAAGTGAATCAACCTTCTTGCTCCTTTCTTCACCTCGGGGTGAAACTCCTTCAGGACCTTCTTCGGATTCTCTCTGCTTCAAAAGCTTGAAGGGGAGAAGCTTGGGCTCAAGAGGCTTATATATATATGTATATATATATATATATATATATATATATATATATACTAGGCACGTTTTATATTGCATCTTTATTTGATGAAATGTTATGAATGTTGCTTTATGGTAATTTGGAGGAATACGCGTGTGTTGGCGTGCGTGTGGTGTGTGATATTGGATATGGACAGGATGGGTAGACGCAACTGGAGCTTGACTCGCTGGGACCTAATTCTTTTATGGATAAGTCAGGGTAGGCACGGCTCGAGATGATCTCGCTGGCCCCCACATTTGGTCTATTAAGAGAAAGTCCAGCTTGAGATGTACTCTGTAACATCCTCACTTTAGCTAATCCGTACAGTCTACCATTTCGGTGACCAATGTCGGTCCGGACAGCTAGAATGTTTGAAATTATAAATAGAATAGAGTGAGGAGTTATAAAGAAATTAAATAAAACTCATAACAATCAAGGAAAATTTATAGGAATGAAATACACTAAGGTTAAACGAGCTGAAACCCCAGTGATGAGTAACCCGAAGGGGAAATGACGGTGAAGGCCGTTAACAACCCTAGACCCGGGGGAAATTTTATAAAATAATTTTTGGGACTCCAGAGAAGGGTCATTGAGGTTCCTATGGCATTAAAATGCCAAGAAAATGCTTAGAAAAATTTTTCTATCGGTACACACAATTTTGGCTCATTAAACCAAACGGAGGGCATTTTGGTCATTTCATCTTCAGATATGATTTTTGGCCAACTTGTCCAGTTAGATAAATAATTTATATGACATAAAATATGAATAAATGTTGTTAAAAAATTTAATTGAAATTAAATAGACAAGAAAAGAATAGAAAATGAAAGAAATTTGGAATTATGACATCATAATGATGTCATTAAAATTCTCCCATCCAATCCAATGTTGACACATGGCATAAGTTTATTTAAAAAGACTTAATGGGTAGAAAAATGAAGAAAAAAAATCAAAAGCTTCTTATTCCTTCTTCTTGCCGTCTCACTCTTCCTCCATGGCCACCATTGTCAAGCTTTTCAAAGCTTGATTTCCATAGTTTTTTACCCACTAAACCCTATGTTCCTAACACAAAAACTTGTTCTTACATCTTGGTGAGTCTTTTGGGAGCAAAAAGAAAAGAAAAAGAAGAACCCTAGCAAGTTGGAATTTCACTCCATTAGAGGTTGTGACCTAAACATGATTTTCTCTTTAAATTCATGTTAAAGGAGTATGATTAAGTGCAAAAATTACAAAGAATTTAATAAATACCATGTGTATGCTCATGCCATATTTTCGGTAGCCTTGGTTGGGGTAAGATTTTGATGGTTTTCATGGAACAAAAATGGTAGTATGGCTGCCCTTGGTATTAATCTCTTAAGTGGAGTAATGAAATGCAAGTTATAATGCATGGTTTGAGATAGTTGAGTTAGGGTTTGGGATGAAAATGAGACTTTGATCATATGATGATGAAAGTAGGTTTTAATGGTCAATTAGTAACCATTTGGTTTTGTTTGAATAAAAAATGAAGTGGTTTGTGTAGTGGGAATTGAGTTTGCGGTCGCTTGGTGACCTGCAGGACTGGGCATGAGTCCAGCAGGTTTGGGCAGCAATAACTGGAGTTGTAGAGGTTCAATTGGTGCAAGGCTAATTGGACATGAAACTAGACACATAATGGCATAACTTTGGTGAAGAAACTATGCCCAGAAAACAAAACCAAGTTGACCTAAAGATTGCCCTAATCTGGGTTACCTGCATTCTGCCTGGGCAAAATGACCAAATGAACAGTGTTTAGTCATTTGGTCATAACTCAGTGTAGAAAGGTTCAATTGACCTGAAATTTTACCAGCAACAAGCTGAGATATAGACCTACAACTTTTATGAAGAAACCTAACCAAATTATGACCATAACATATTCAAAAAGTGACTTGCAGTCACTGCTCAAAATACTGTAGATTTGGTCAGTCCAGAAATTCTGGAAAAATTATAATCCGGCCAGTTGTGGTTTTTGGGCCATAACTTAAGTTACAAAACTCCAAATGGAGTGATTCAAAAAAGGAAATGTAACTAGACAAAATAAGGAACAACTTTTATGTTGATCATTTTGCCAAATTCCCACTGCAAAATGACTAGTGGAATAGTAAACACAAAGCTTGAAAATTGAAAATTTTGAATAATTAACATTAAGCTTAGAAATGGTATTGGCAACCAATACCAACAATTTTAGAATGCAAAATGTGGTATGTTGAGAGTACTAGAACCAATGTACTTATTGCCTATGCAAAAGTCAACATTTTAGTTTACTAATGAAATGAATAGTAACACCTAAACTTAAATTTCTAGAATTATACAATTTAAAAGTGTAACATACCCTAGTACACCTAGCAAGATTGATTTGGATAGGTTGGCATGCCAATAGGGTTTTGTTAGCAGTACTGCATATGGCTTCATGCCATTCTGTGTTTCATGGCCTCCCATGCCATTCTGTGATAAAATAGCCTTTGGCTATGGTAATTGAGTTATTATACTTGAATTATATCCTTAATGATTATTACAGCTTATTAGCTGTTCTGTTGCACACCGGGAGACACAATGTGACCGATGGTGTGATGGTCTGAGGTACTTAGTACCCAGTGCCAGTTTACCCATTTATCCAGTCCAGTCAACTAGTATGGGTTACTCGGGTAATGATAATAAATCTTACCAAATTTTAATCGAATAATACTGTAATAAATATCAGAAATTAAGTCTACCAAAAATGTAAACATACATTCTGCATATTTACTTTATTTTAGTTATTTTATTTTATATTGTCACCACTAAGCAGAATTGCTTAGCGCGTCACTTTTGCCACGCGCAGTATCGAGACATAGTGGGAGTCCAGGGCCTCATCTGAGGTGAGCCTTGGATCTGCGCCCGGAGTCCAGAGTCACCTCACATTGCAGTGCATTTGGTAGGACATTAGGCCACTTTTGATATTTTGATATTTTGATATTTTGTATTTTGTAAACTTATGTAATGTATATTATAAATTCATGTAATAATGTTTTTGATGTAATTATCTATGAACTATGTTCAGTGATAAATGTAAGCATTTCTCATTGAGTTGACTGTGATATGAATTGAATTAAATTTTGAGATACTGAAGTCAATTGAGAAATTGTTGAGAATATATTGGTGGTTGACTGGGAATGATGTGATGATTTTATTGGAAGTGTTTTTAATAGATTCAGAAGAACTGTTTTTCCAATTTACAGCCGGCACTCTGCCGGATTTTCTATAAAATTTGCAGAAAAATTTAGATTAATCAAAAATTGTAAATAAATAAATAAAAAGGGTAAAATGAATTGAAATATGATTTGGTGCTCCAGCACACTAGGTGGCATATCTTGCTCGGCTACACTGTAGACGGGTAAGGGGTATCACATACTTGCTGTTAGATGTTGGATTAAGAGAGCTGTATAGGGGATCAGCTCTCATATATGTACCGTTTGAATATTATATGGGTGTGTGAGTGCTCCAAATTACCTTTTTGTTATTTACAATGTGATTTGTATGAAAACTATAAAGGTGTTGCATTCCACTCTTTAGAATGCATTAGCTTTAGATAGCTATAGAAATTGTACTTAAAATCAGTATTTTACTCTCTGAGTCAAACACTTACTCCTGTTCACCTATTTTTCTAGGATACAAGGGGTCCTTTATTGAGTTTAACTTGCACTATTCTTTGCAGGTCTACTTTAATTGTATTTTGTTCTTTTATTCTATTCTAGAACTCCGCATGTATTATTATTATTAGTGATGTATTCATTTGAATCTGTTATGTATGAATTAACTAGAATTGTAAGCATGATATATGAGTATACATGGATGATCAATGGGTTGAATGAGGGAACTGAGCTCCCCAAATTATTATATATATTGTGCTTACAGGTCGGGTGAGTCAAAAACTCCCCGTTGGATGGTCCATGTTATGGCCGGACTATGTTCAGTTGATTTCTTGAAATTGGGCGCAATATGAGTCTTAGGATTGGGTTAAGGACTAACTTTGGGTTTTGTGAGATGGATGAGAGAAAATTGAATTGATGGGTTATTTGGATGGGAAGGTGAGAGTTTGAGATGGTTTGGCCCTCTTGGATGAGTGAGAGTTGTAAATGGTCTTTTGGCTTAGAAATTAAAATAAATTTATTTTTATTTTTTGGGAAAGAATAAAATCTAGGTAGTTCTAGGATTATGATTGAGAGTTTGCTACTTGCAGAATAAAGAGAGAGAGAGAAAGAGAGAGAGAGAGAGAGAGAGAGAGAGAGAGAGAGAGAGAGAGAATTAAAGATATATATATATATGTATATATATATCTTTAATTATATATATTTGAAGGAAAATATTGAGAGGTTAGTTTTAGGAAAATTCAAATTTAGCTTATTGGATAAAATTTTGGCTTTTAAATTTGTTAGCCAATTTTTATTCAATAAATTAAAATTATTCTCAAGAACATCAGATGGAGGCAAGCTACAATAATGGAGCAATGCAAAAAGTGCAATGCAAGGAGTAACGAAAATTCAAAAATGCAGTCCAATCAAGCAGTTTATGGGGCCATCATGATAGCAATTAAAACTCTCTTAACATGTGTTAGGTTAAATTCTCAAGCTATACACACGAGGAAGTGTCTATTTGCATCACATTTAATTTTAATATTTTAGACCAGAATTAATTATGGGTTTGAGATTTAAAATTAAATTGTCTACTTAAAATGGCCTGGCCCATTATTCAAGCTAAAGGAATATTAAAAGTCATTGTGCAATAATTATCCTGAAGTAGGAAGCAATTATGGTGGTTGCCAGAATCAAGGGGTGGTGACACAAGATAAGGAAGCTACTAGACGAATTTAGGGCAATATCAGGTGGTTTCCTATATTATGCTACAATGGATGAGGTTGTTATAACTGGTTACTAAGTGCAAGTGGAGGAAGTGGTTGCACCATTTGAGGATGCAAAGTGGTTGCACCTTGGAAGCAAGTTTCAGATAAACAACACTTGATTTTCAAGGCAAACTGAATTCTTAAATGTAATAGTTGTATTCAAGGATGTAGAAGCTAATGCAGTGGATGCAGTTGTATTTGCTCACCAAGTTTTCCCATGCAGTCCTTGGTCACTAAGCAAGCTAAGTCTATAAATAGTAGAGCAAGCTTCATTCAAAACGCATAACACTCAATCTAATTAACAACACAAACACAATGTTGCCTTAGATCAGCTTTTCTCTAGCTAAATAGTCTTTTATTTTCAATAGTAAATTTTATTTTATTTCAACATTCATTTTCAACTCCAATCCTATTATTTACATTTCAAGCAAGTAGCTTTCAATTTCAATTTATACTTTCTCTACACATATTTCAATTTCAATAACCAAATCTTTAGTTTCAAAGCTCTCATTTATAGTTTCTTGCAAGCATTTCAATTCCAGCACTCAAACTTTTCAATTTCATTGTCAGTTTACAATCTCCTGCAAATATTTCAATTTCAATAACTAGCTTTTAGATTTCAATGCAAGTTTAAAATTCCTGCAAATGTTTTATATCCAGCAATCATTCTTTTAATTTTCAAAGCTTTTATTTACTTTTTCCCACACATGCCTTACAATTTCCTTGTAAGCAATTTACTTTTTGGATCAAGCGCACAATTTACATTTTTCTGCATAAATTTACTTTTTAAAGAAATCTTTACATTTTCAACAATGAAAAACCTTTAATTTAAGCACAACTTTTACTTTTCATGCACAAGTGATCTTTTAATTACAACAATCAAGTTCCATTTCCCTCAAATTTCTCAAGTTGATACAAGTAGATATCTTGACAAAACGTATCCTAGTGGAGTCAAGGAACCCAAGGAAAAATTCAGTTCTTTATTCACTACAAGAAATTAAAAAAATAGCTACTAAATATAATGGTAATTTTTATTACCAACTAATTACAAACTAACTATGCATTGAATACTAATTGAGTTGTCACTATAAATTACCTATTAAATTTATTTTAGTCTGTATTTACCTACTATAAATATAGTTGGTAATATGCAAAGTTTAGTCAGTAATTTTGTAGTCGAACCTTAGGCTAGGAAGGGAATGAGCTACTTTTTGCCAACAAACATTTAATTGGTAATTACCTACTACAAATATAGTTGGTGATAAGCAAAGTTCAGTCAGTAACTTTGTCGCCAAACTTTATGCTAGAATGGAAGTTAGCTACTATTTACTAATTAGACATTAATCGATAATTACCTACTAACTATATAGTCGATACTATGCAATTTGTAGTTGGTAATTTTGTTGCCAAATTTTATGCTAAAATAGAAGTTAGCTACTATTTACCAACTGAACTTTCAATGATAATTACCTACTAACTATGTAGTCAGTAGCATGCAAGGTTTAGTCTTTAATTTTATCACTGAACTTTTGCTAGAACGGAAGTTAGCTATTATTTACCAACTGGATGTTAGTCGGTAAGTACTTACTAACTTTATAGTTGATAATATGTAAACTTTAATTGGTAATATTGTCACCAAACCTTAGTCTAAGAAGAAAGTTGGCTACTCTTTATCAACTGAAATTTAGTCAGTAATTACCTATGAATTATATAGTCAGTAAAATGCAAAGTTTAGTAGGTAAGTTTGATGCCAAACCTTAGGCTAGAAAAAGAGTTGGCTACTATTTACCAACTGACACTTAGTTGGTAATTCTTGATTAAATTTTTAATATTACCAACTATAATTTGTTTAATCGATGAAGTATCAATTATATGTTAATTTTAGAAAATTTTACCCACTAAACAAATTAGTCAGTAATATTTTGAATTATTTAAAATTTATTTACTCACAAAAAAGATAATAGCTAAATTTTGTGCATTATTTTTTTTAAATTGTATATAATTTGAAAATTAATACTCACCAAATATTTTGATCGATATTTTTTTGGTTTAATTAATTACCTATGAATTTTTGTTTATAATTTTTTTTATTTTTTAAATTTTAAAATATTTGATAATTAATTTGAAAGTTAATAATAATAATAATAATATCCAACAATAAAAATAATTACTAAACATAAAAAATTTATATAAAATTTATATTAGTAAAATAAAGTGTACTAATGACCAATAAGTCAAATATAAAATTTAAAACCCACAATTTTGTGGAGGTGGAGGTGAAAGCATTGGTAAGCCTCTGACTAGTCTCATCACCTCCTCCACGATAGAGCTTCTCATACATTCCATATTCATCTCCATTTGCAACTTCAATTGAACCATACGATCGATTATAGCTTGCCTCTCATCCTCAGGCTATTTCTCCAACTCTTGTATTCATTATTGTAAAGCAAAATTATAAGTAGAACTTAATGACCCCTAACTCAAACATGCTCCAATTGAAGGGTAAAAAGTAGATGATTCAGATCCAAGGCCATACCCCTTTCATCTCTTCTCGCCGCCTCTGATAACATCCAAGTAAAGTTAGTTCTCATCGATGTTGTCGGGTGTGTTTTCTATTAGCTCCTCCCTCCTAGCTACTATAGCCTACTGTATGCAATAAAAGTGTACTGTACATGTATCTCCCTTGTAACACCTCTTACCCGATCTACAGTATAGCCGAGCAAGGAATGCTACATTCTGTGCCGGAGTACCTTACCTTATCTTACTTTATTTATAATTTATTTTAGACGCCATTTTAAAACTCATTTGTCATACTTTATTCATTATTAATTTTATTTTCCTTTATTATTTATTTCTGAATGTTTAAATGGGGAAAACGGATGGAGTTTCACCTAGTTTATTAACATTTGGTGAGTTACATTATTCACCTGTTTCAAAAATATTCCATGTCAATTCATATACTCATCAACATTCTCAATTTTAATTCATAATCTTAATCCACAATTCTCAATTTCAAGTCATCAAATTCATTCAAATTTTCATCCATTCATGCTCAATTTATACATAAAATTTTCAACTTTATTAATTACATCACATACAAATTTAACTACATAAACTCTTAATTTACATTACAAACTTATGCTTATATACAAAGTATAAAATAACTAAAATAACCTAGCAGGTCCTACCAAAATGCACTGCGATGTGAGGTGACACACTGGACACTGGCTACAGATCTATACTCCCAAAAATCTCAGTTTGGAGTCCACTGGGTTTTATCTTCAGTACCTACGTTGTAACACCCTCCCTGTACCAACTCCGTACATTCTACTGTTCCAGTGACCGGTGTCGGTCCGGACAGCTAGAACGTCTGGAAAAATATTTAAAATAAAGTCGGGAATCATAATTAACTCAAATATTAATAAGAAAAATTTAGTAAAAATTTTTGAAATAAAATACAACCAAGTTAAACGAGCCGGTGCCCTAGCGATGGGTAACCAGAGGGAAGTTGCGGTTCTCGCAACGAGGAGCCCTAGACCCGGGGGAAAAATTATAAAATAATTTTTGGGACTCCAGAGAAGGGTTATTGAGGTTCCCATGGCATTAGAATGCCAAGAAAATACCTAGAAAAATTTTTCAATCGGTACAGACAATTTTGACCCGTTAAGCCAAACGGAGGGCATTTTGGTCATTTCGCCTTCAGAAGTGATTTTTGGCCGACTTGTCCAGTTGAGTAAATAATTAATATGACATAAAATATGAATAAACATTACTAGAAATTAAATTGAAATTTGATAGAAAAGAAAAGAAAGAAAAAGGAGCTAAATTGGGAATTATGATGTCATGCTTAGGTAATTAAAAGTGTATTGGCCAATCAAATTTAAGCAAGTCCATTAAAATGAAATAAAAATGGGTAAATGAAGCAGAATTCTAGAAACCCAAAACCAGCTCCCTCTCTTCTTCTTCATGCCGTCCACTCACCCTTACCCATTCCACCATTAACAACCTTTCATCCTTCATCTTTCTTAGCTTTCTTCCACTAAAAACCCTAATTACCAACACTAAAAACCCTAATTACCAACACAAAAATTCATTCTATCATCTTGGTAATTATTGTGGGAGCAAAAAGAAAAGGAAACCAAGACTTTGAGGAAGGGAAAAATCTACCCTATTCAAGGTTAGTGCAACTATATACATAAAACTCATTAATTTCATGATTTGTGACTTGAAACTTAGTAAGAATTGTAATTTGAATGAACAAAAACTCATGTGTATGAGTATATAAATTTCGGCTGCCCTAGCTATGGAATGGGAGGGAGTGTTTTTGATGAGCTTGAAGTGAACTAGAATCATGTTGGAAGTTTATAAACACAATAATAATGAATTAAAAGCTAACTAAGGTAAATTGTATAAAACATGAATTTGAATTAGGGTTTTGTGAGCAAAATGTAAACTTGGTTTAGGAAATTATTAGAGAACATTTTAATGGTCAATTAGTGACCATTTTAGGTAAGTTGACCATAAAATGGACTGAAAAATAGGATTGCAAAGTGAAGTTGCAGGCTGGGACTGAAAATTCAGTCCACTTGCACTACCATAACTTGGGCTGTGTTGGTTCAATTGGTGTTTGGCCAATTGGACATGAAACTAGGCTTATAATGGCACATTTTTTCTGAAGAAACCATGCCCAAAAGACCAAAGCAAGAGGACCAAAACTTGGCCCCAATCCGGACACACTGCAACAACCCCTGCAGAATTGACCAAATGAACAGTAACTATTCATTTGGCCATAACTCACTGTAGATTTGGTCAATTGACCTGAAATTTTTACAGCAACAAGTTAAGACATAGAAAAACAACTTTCATGAAGAAACCTACCCCAAATTATGGCCAGAACCTAACCTAAATGGCAGTGGCAGTCACTGTTCATATTACTGTAGATATGGTAATTTCTGCAGAATGGAAATCTGGCCAGCTGTGGTTTTTGGACCATATCTGGAGCTACAAAACTCCAAATGGAGTGATTCAAAAAATGAAATTAAACTAGACAAAATAAGGAACAACTTTCATGTTTGCCATTTCTTCAAATTCCCACTGTAACAGTTCTAAATGGAACAGTAAATTTATGGTACAAAATCTGAAAAATCTGCTCCTTTTGTTTAATGCTTAGAAATGGTATTAACGCTCAATGCCAACAAGTTTTAAATACAAAATGTGGTATGTTGGGAGTGCCAAAACCAATGTACCTAATTTCTACCTAAAAGTCAACATTTTAGTTGACCATAGAGGTGAATAGTAACACCGAAACTTGAAATTCAAAGATTGAAGAATTTTAAAGTATCGAATGCCCTAGTATACCTAACAAGATTGGTTTGGATAGTTTGGCATGCCAATAGGGTTCAGTTAGCAGTACTGCACATGGCAATATGCCATTCCGTGATTTTATGGCTTTTAGCCATTTTGACATTATATTGAGACTTGGCCTCGTGCTAATATTATTCTGACTTGTTAGCGTTCATTGCACACCGGAGATGCATATGTGACCGATGGTGTGACGGCGAGGTACTAGATACCCAGTGCGATTTACCCGTTATCCATCCGATGCGTCTAGTGTAGGTTACTTGGGGCAACCAAATGAATAAAAGTGAACAAAGTTAATGAAATAATGAATATACCAACACCAAACAAAGAAAGCATGCACATTTTATACACATTTATTTTCTTGCTATTTTCCTTTATTATATTATTGCACCACTAAGCATTATTGCTTAGCGCGTTGCTTTGCCATGCGTAGGTACTGGAGATTCCGATCGTGAGCCCAGTAGACCACGATGGGGTGAGTCCATCTGCAGATTCGCACGATGTCCTTGTCACCTCAACTTCTGCAGTGCATTGGTAGGACACTAGGTGTCATTTTGATATTTTGTAGCAAATTTTTACCTTCTCATATGTATTTGAACTTATGTAATATATTTTGATGTTCATGTAAATAATAAAAGTTATGACTATGAATGCAAAATTTGAGCATTTATTTATTGCTTGTATATGAGAAATGAATGTTTGAGAAATGAAAAGGTTGTTGAGAACCGAAATTGGAAATTGTTGAGATTTTGGATATTGGAGTTTGAAATGATGGATTACAAATATTGGAAGTGTTTTTAACAGGTTCCGAAGAACTGTTTTCTCCATTTTTAGCCGGTACTCCGCCGGATTTTCTTTAAAATCTTCGGAACCTCAAATAAATAATACTTTTGATAAATGGCTAAAATAAATTATATTTCATAAATTATATTCAAAAGCATGATATAAATTAATTAAGGTATATTAGAGTGTGCCGGTACACCGTGTGGCATTACTTATTCGGGTATACTATACACGGGTAAGGGGTGTCACATACGTGATGGAAAAACCAACACACTAAGTATTTCTTCTTAGTGGTACAACAATACAATGAAAATATAATATACAAATAAAAGTAATATTCTCCTGTTTGTAATACTTATCAGAAAAATACATAGTTAATGAAATATAGATTTGTTTAAGGCTAATTAAAATTTATGATATCTACTCTCCTACGCATCTTATTAGTTGGTTCTATAATGATCTTAAACATCATTTTATATTTTATTAATCTTTGGGAATATTTATTTTATTAGGATCTTTCTTTTTCTCTATCTTGATATTCAATTTTCCTTTTTCATTTCAACACATATTTAATCTCATTAATAGTTTTCACTACCCAATTAACCTATAACAAATTAACTGGACTGGATAAGCGGGTAAACTAGCACTGGACACACTTGTGCAATGGGTCGTCATACCGTGGGACACATAATGTCAACTAGGTATGCAACAGAATGGCTAAAAAGCTATGATAGCAATCGGGCATAAAGCCATATACATCATCATGTAACAGAATGGCTAGAAGCCATAATAACAGAATGGCATGAAAGCCATGATAATAGAATGGCATAAAGCCATTAGTAGTACTGCAAATTAGAACCCTATTGGCTTGCCAATCTATTCAAACCAATCATAAAACTAGGCATACCTGGGCTCCTTAGTACTTTAATCATTGTTCTTTACATTATGTTATTGCATTTACTATTCATTACACTATTCATACTCAATCTTGGTTATGCCATTCATAATGGGACATAAGCCCCAAATTCATATTCATCCCACATTTTAGTTTATTAAGCTATTGGCATTAATTGCCAACCATAATTCAAGTTATTTTAGGAGTATTTCAAAATTTTCAGAATTTACAACCTGTGTTTACTGTTGTATTATATCAATTTACAATAGAAATTTGACCTCACTTTCTTTATCAAAGTTATTCCTTTATGTGTTAACTTAATTCCCTTTTTGAATTACTCAACTTGGAGTTTTTTAGCTCAAGATATGATCAATTTAGTAATAATGGTTCACTGACCCTTTGCTGTTCCAGAACCTAACAGATTCTGAAACTTCACTTTGTCCAGCCATTTGGACAAGCTACAATCATATTTTGGTCTAATGTTCTTCATATGAGTTGATCCCCTATGTGTCCTGGTCACACAAGTTCAAGAATCACAAATTTTCAAGCTATGCAGGATGAGTTATGGCAGTTTAACTTACCTAGACTCCTAAACCATGTACATCTAGGATTTCAGGTTCAGGTCAGTCTTTTCAACCCACATTTGAGGTCCTTACACTCAAAATTTGAGCAAGGTTCCTGAATCAAAGTTGTAGCCCCATTTCTTAAGTTTTCAAATCAGTTTGGATCATCCCAATTGAAGTTTTCTATAAGGAATTATGGTCCATTTACCATTCGGGTGTCAAATGGCAAAGTTGCTCAGGTACAGGAATTCCAGGTTAGAAATTCTTGACTTCTCCTAGAAATTTCCCTAAGTTACATTTGGTTATAGGTTTTGGTCAATCTTATGAAGATTTTGGCTTTTAAATCACTACATTTGCAGTTTTGTAGGCTGAGTTATGGCATTTTTGCCACAACTGGTCGGATGGCCTAAAGTCCAGGATTTCTAGGTCAGTTTGATTCTGACAATTTTGTTGGGCTAACTTTGGTTAGCAAATTGATTGGGTTAGGGTCAGAATTAGAGTTCCTAATCTTCATGAAAGAGGTTTTACTATGTCTAAGCTTTTTTAGGTTTAAAAATCAGGTCATTTGGAGCTTCCTACAGTGAGTTATGCCCATTTGAACATTTACTGTTCATATGGTCATTTTTCTAGGTCTAGCATATGGTTACCTGGATTCAAGCTAATTTTAGGTCATTTTGTATTCAATTTCTTATTAGTAATATGCCCTAGAGCATATCATTTTGTATGTATCTTGTATATAATTTTATTAATAAAAAAGCATTTTCACTTTTCTGTTTACATAAACTATTTAAGGTCCATTGATATTTTGTTAGAAATTATATTCTTAAGTTGTTAAGAATATGAGTGATAGTATTTCTAGCACAAAGTATCATAAACTGGTTCACAATCGAGGATACTTCACAAAGGACATGACTTATCCAGAAAGATTATAATCATGTTTGTTCCCAAAGTATTAATATGAGATATTAATAAGTTGGAATGGTGAGTCTCATGCCACATAACAAACATGATAGGCACTTATACACGATAAGTAGGCCGAGCCTGTAACACCCCCGTTTGCATAGCCTGGTAGATTTCACTGTTCCGGCGACCGGTATCGGTCCGGACAATTAAGGGGATTAGAACCATACTTAAGACAACTAGAGAAACCATAAACACAAATAATTAGTAATGTTTAATTAGTTAACTATAAATAAGAAAAACAGAACATAAGAGGTTAAACGAGCCGAGAGTCACAGCGATGAGTGACCTCCTGAACGATCGTGAAGTCATTTTAAACTCAAATTTCGAACCGTAAAAAGTGACGCTGCGGTCCTTAGGACCCTTATGAACACAGTGGAAAAGAGAAAATCATGAAGAAGAACTGTTACGTCAGTCAAATAATTAGGTCAGGGAGCCAGAAGAAATATTGGATTATTTGCAAACCGGGATGAACCGGCGAGGGGCAATTTGGTCAATTGACCCCGAGAGCTGACTCCTGACCTAACTGTCAAATAAAATCGAAGAAAAGAGAATTTTGGGATCGAAAATTAAATTAAAGAACTAATAGAAAAATAGAAAAAAAAAAGAGAAAAATGGAAAAGTAAAAAGGTGATGACATCATGCTTGATGTCATAAAAGGAATAATTAATAAAATAATTAAATAGGCTTTTTGTGGTCTTCCATAAACCAAAATTTATAAAAGAAAAGAAAAGAAAAAAAAATTAAAAACCTCATTTTCTTCTTCTTTGTACCGCCCCATCCTCTCCTAATTCCCTCCATGAATTTCCTCCATTTAAGCTTACACTTAAGCTTAATTTTCTCCACTTAATCTTCATAAATCCCCAAAAAACTTCACTAAAGCTTGTTATTGCATCTTGAAGAGTATAGAGGAAATATTAGAAAGTAAAGAATAGAGGAAACAAAAAGTGAAGATCAAAGGCTTCACCTAAGGTTGGTATTCTAACCATCAATTTCTATTTTAAGTGCATGCTTGTTACTTAAATGAGCTTAGAATTCATTAAATGAAATGAAAATATGGGGGGAAGGACTATTATTGAATTTTCGGCCAGCTTGAAGGGAGTATGAATTGCATGAATTTAAGGGGTTTGAATGAGTTTAGAAACCTTATTTAGTTGAATGATTAGCATTAAAACCATTAAATGTAGTTATATGCATGAGATGAATGAGTTAGGGTTTGAATGTTAGGGTTTGTGAACCAAATTTTGGAGAAATGTTTAAATGATGACTTTAGTCTATTGTGAGATGAAAAATGGTCAATAATGACCAAAAGAGATGTGTGGAAATTGTGAGAATGAAAGTTAAATTCGGAAGGCAGCATGACCAAGCCAACTTTGAAGGACCAAAACGGAAATTTTACAAGTCCAATAGATATGCCACCAATGGGGATGAAAATAGACATAAAATAGCACAATTTTCATTAAGGAACCATGGCCAAAAACCGACTAAAACTTAGTGAACCAATTGACCAAAGTGAAATGAGAGCAGGCTGCCACTGCACAAATTGACCAAATGAACAGTGTTTATTCATTTGGTCATAACTCGAGCTAGACAGATCAAATTGACCTGAAATTTGGCCAGGAATTAGAGGAGATATAGACCTAAAACTTTCATGAAGAACACAAACCCAAATCATGCCATTAACCCATTCAAATTATTGAGCAAAGTTGAGTTACTGTACCTGCAAAACTGCAGAATTGCCATTTGAGCAGTAATGTTTGAATGGCTATAACTCTCTCTAGAAAACTCGGATTTAGGTGATTCTTGAACCGATGGAAACCTAAGACATAGTAGAACACTTCATATGAAGAAATTTAGACCAAATTATGAACTTAACTTGATCAAATTACTGAACAAATTTGGATCAAAAATCTGCCAGAACCAAAATACCAGTATGAATAGTGCATATGAACAGTAATTGTATTTTGGCTATAACTTGAGCTACAAAACTCTGATTGAGATGATCCAAAAATGAGAATAAACTTAAAACAATAAGGAACATTTTCTATGAAGGAAGTTTTGTCAAATTCCAACAGTAGGTTGACCAATGGAACAGTGCAACTAGGAGTACCAAAACCGAAAATTGGCAATTTTGCAAAAATGACTTAAGCTTTGAGAAAATGACCAAAACCAACAAGTTTGGTGATCAAAATGTGGTATGTGGGTGAAGTTGGAGTTCCCATACCTATTAAGCCTTAAAAATTCAACAATTTGACTTGAATAGTATAATGAATAGTAACCCAAAACACAAAAACTTCGAGAACGTCGAAATTAGTATATTAAAGCTAGGTGAAAATGAAGTGAAATTTATTTTTGGATTTATGCTAAGTTATGGTATAGAAACACTGTGAAACTGTGTGTTTCAGCTGAAAAAGACTTGGAAACTCAAAGAGACTGAGTCAAGGCTTCAAGGCGACTCCAGTCAGGTTTGTGCACAATAAACCTTATTTGAGCCTTTTGCCATTGAAAAATTGATTTTGTGTGATTTATTAAAATTTGAAGTAAATTATGAATTGTGTTGCCATCTTGTGAATGAAATTATGATTTTGTAAATTTATTGGATTTCTCATGAATTATTGAATAAATTGTTTTGAATTGATTTTATGTTCACACTTAGCATGACAGTATCACATTATTCCTCCTCCATTCATGGGGTTGAGATCGTTTATTTTCCTCCCTCTCTGGCTTGCCAGTTGAGGTTGTAGATCAGATGATTACTCATTAGCTAGCTAGCCACCTCCCTCATTGATTTCGATTAATGGGGTTGTAGATTGCTTTGTCGTGGTGTACAATGTGGCATTGATCGGAAATTTTGTGTCATGGCTTAAGTTGTGTATGACTTTGGCAACACTGTGTTTATGAAATTGTTTGACTAAACTGTGTTTAATAGATTATTTGACAAAATGGTGTTATTATGAACTTTGATATTTGTGAAATATGATTGACAAATATTTAAATTGTGTTTGGCAATGAATGATTTATTTATTGTATTTTAAATTTTTATTGTGCACCACTGAGTATTTTTATACTCAGCGATAGCTTATTTTGCTGTCGCAGATAAGAGCAAGGAGAAAGCAGCAGAGTGAGTCATTAAATCGAGGACTACTTTGACCATTTTGTACGGGTATTATTTTATACCCTTGTAGATAATCTTGATGTAAATATAAAAGTGTTGTATGTATCAATGTAGTTGAGCAGTTGTAAATAAATTGTAATAATATTATTTTGGATTCTCTTCTGTAAATTTAATATTTGTACATATGGATTTTCTGCTTTATGCTTGGTGAATGGAAATATTAAATATTTTGAGATGAGAAAACTTGATTTGTATTGTGAAATTATTTTGAAGTGCATTGAATTGAGATGATTGAGTTATTGAAGGTTGGGAGTTGTGAAATATTTTTGGAAGTGTTTTTTTTAGGTATTTGAAGAACGGTTTTCTCTAATTACAAACGGAACTCTGCCAAAATTTTTATAAAATTTGCGGCAAAATTAAAATGGACAAAATTTTTACTAGTATTTAAGCTTTGAATAAATGGTTTTTAATTCTTACCAAAATGCTCACCACTTCCAAAATGTAAGAAAATTGTTTTAAAATCCCTTGTAGTGTACTTAGTGAATTATCGGTAGGTGAAGTTCGGTAGTTCATTAAGTATCCTACGGGAACATGTTATGCCTTACAGAGGGGTAAGGTGATACAGAGCCAGTGACGCATATGACAAGCACATGGAGTTTACTCTATGGAGTTTACTCTTGTCAATGCATTGTCATATATCATATCAGTGCATATAATCTTTAGACCTGAGATAACACAATTATCTTGTATATATGTGGTTTGAGTTTGATATTGCTTTCATACTTATACTATGTATGGGTATATGGGCATGTGTTGGCTCCTACTAGTTATATATGGAGGTAGGTGTTGATCAAGATGGAATCTATTACCCTAAGTAAATAGGAATAAAGTCCTATGCTCATTTAATTGTTTTTGATGTTTCAAGTTCCTGGCCAGGACAGACAGATTTAGTCAGAAAAGAGTTTTTGACAAGAAAATCTAATTAATCAAGAATTGGAATTAAAAGAGAACATAATATTCATAGCAAATGGGGTTTGACATTAACCATGACTCCAGCTCGAATTGGGATTTTGTAATAGAGAGATTCTAGTGCATGGTAATATATAATTATAGGTTCATTCAAAGGTACTCCTTGTTACTGATTGGGTGGCCATGGCATGCTATGCTAGGTATCAACCATGGTCTATGAGATGCCTAAAATGATTTAGAGAAATCATTTATGGTAAGAAAGAGTTCTAATAATATTAAGGGTTAATATCATTTCTTATTGCCAATAAGTAATGAGCCCAGTAAGTCACACATCTACACAAGCTAATCACCATTTAAAATGTGATTTAATTGATAAATTAAAGAGTTTAATTAATTAATTAAAGAGGTTTGATTTGCAATAAGATTGTAAAGTCCCTAGCATGACTTGAAACTAAATCTAGGTTATTAGATGTATAGTATAAATTAAATTTATATTTAATTTGATTAAATATGAATTTAATTATGAGAAATTAATTAATGGAAATTAATTAATTAATTAATTTATATTTGATATAAATTGATTTAAAGAGGAGAAATTATAATTTTGGGTTGAGAACTCAAATTAAAAAGTAAGGGCAAATTGGTCTTTTCACATGGTGACATGTGGCACCATGAGATGGTGACACATGGCACCATATGATCTTGCCACTTGTCTTCCTATGATGGAAGACCACATGTCATGATTTAAATGGAGCTTGACACTTGGCTTCATAGGATTAAATCAAACAATAACAAGATGGGATCTTGTGATGACATGTGGTAAGGAAGTTAATGAGGGTTTGACCTAAGTATATAAAGAAAAGTAATAAAGAAAAAATCACCCCTCTCTCTTTTCTCTCAAGTTGGACGGCAACATGGTGTCTCCCTCTCCTCTTCAATTTCTCAATTGATTCAAAGGAAAAACTTTGATTTCCTCTTGAATTAAAATTATTAGAAAGTGTTTCTAACTCCCAATACATTCATACAACCTTCACAAAGCATAAACCCCATCTCAAAATTGGTTGACAAGGCTTGAGAAGCCAATCTAGGGGCTGCCATTGCAACTTTGGTGTGTGCTTGTGGTGGACAAACTAGAGGGACAACATTTGGGGTCCTAAGAACATCTTAAGAGTCAGAATTGCATCAATTGTATATCATGAGGTTAGTACCTAAAAATTCCTCTTTTAGTTAGGGTTTAATTGAATTAAATATTAATTCACAATCTTTAATGGCAAATGAAATTTTAATGCATGCTAAAATGTGTTTTGGTATGCAATTAGGCATTGGAAATTGATTAGGATCATAAGACACTTGGTATGATGCATGTAACCCTAGAAATAACTTTTGAAATTCAAGGTTCTAATGCCCTTTAAACCACGCTTCCACTCCTTCATTTCTGAGTAGGGTCTCTCCATGAAAAATGTGACATTATGTCTTAAATTTCATCTCTAATTGGCCTCACACCAATTGGAGCAATGTAGCTCTACTTATGCTTATTTAAACACACTGAACTCATAGGTCTAGAATTCCCAGCACAGAAATTACACTTCCAAATCTTTAATCCCTCTCAACAACCAACTTCAAATCACATTCAATACACTTAAAATAGTCCATAATTAACCCCAACAATGTAAATTTCATACCACAACACAAAATCCCCAAATTTGATTTAAAACCCTAACTTCCAATTTCTTAAATTCACACTACTCATGTAATTCAAGTTATAGTTCATATATATACTCATCGCATACCATCACTAAGCAAGTTTAAGATAATTAAAACCATCAAACTCTAACTTTCCCCATGGCTTCCTAAATCTAGGTTCTCCATAGACTCATTATATTCTTTCAATTTCATGAAATTTCAACTCATTTCTACACGCTATCAATGATTAAAGAAGAGAGGTAGTTAGAATCTTGCACTAAGCTTTCTTTACCTAAGTTTGGCCTTGCCTTAACTTCAATTTCTTCCCTTCTTATTACTACTAGTCTCTTTACCAAGATGAAAGATTAACTTTTAGTGAAGGTGGTTATGGAAGATAGGGTAGGGAAAACAAGAAATCAAAGCTTGGTGAAATGAAAATGGTGGAAGGAGACCATGGGAGTGGTTCGGCCAACTGTTTCAAGAAGAAGAAGAAGAAGAAGAGACTAAATGGCGATAAGAAGGAATTAATGGTAATTTTCTTATATATAGGTGTGTCAAATTTTAATTAGTTAAAAATTTTAATTTGGTCATCAAGTGTCATGCTTATGTCATAAATAAAAATTAAATTTTTATTTCTTTCTTTTCTTTTCTTCTTTTCTTTACTCATTTAAATTTGAATTTTTATCAATATTTCTTCATATTTTATTAAATTAATCTCACTTAATTAGATTGACATTTTGATCAAAAGTCAACTCTCTAAGTGAAATAACCAAAATGCCCTTCATTGGGTTCATTGAGTTATAATTACCTTTATCGATTGAATTAAATTTTCTTGACATTTCTTTGACAATTATTGTCATTAATCCTCATAAATCCTTCAATTAAATCCTAAATAATTATTTCACAGGATTCCTCACGAGCCTAGGGTTGACAACTGTATCCACAGTTGCTTCTCAGTAGGGTTACCCATCGCCGGAACCTTGTGCTCTTTAATTCCTTTGCATCTCATTTCTTTGATTTCTCTTTAACTTTGCTTAGTCATTATTTAGTTTATTTATAACGCCTCACTCTAGTTTAAATATAGTTTCAGACATCCTAGCTGTCCTAACAAACGTTAGTCATCGGAACAGTCGAATGTGCGGGACTACCTAAAGTGAGGGCGTTACATCCCTGGATTTTTTATCCATAAAAGTCTCCTTGTCATGCTTTTGGGTGTGAGTGCAGAAAAATAACTCAATTGGAGTTGGTTTTCGGCTCAATTCTTTTCCCTAAACAAAAGATAAATAGTTTTCACAAACTATTATTGTATGTATATATATAATAAATTATTGAAATTTATTATGAAATTAAAATAAAAATGGACAGAGTTTCCCTTATATTTTGACATTTTACCTGTCAAAAATCAATAAAAATCTGACAATTCAATCACACAACAATCCATAATATTTTTCATGACAATTTATCACAATTCCATCATATTTTCAACAACAATCATATGCATATTATAAGTGTTTGGATTCAACTTGTATCATTGTATTAGCTTCATTGTGTTTAAATACAGCCTATAGAGATCTTAACATATCTAGGTTGTTCACAAAATATATAACTATTATAAGAGATGAAATTTAGTATTTGGAATAGATTCAAATATATAAAGTATCTACTGTCAATCTGATTGTTACCATTACACACCTCCTTAAGTCATTGCCGAACAGGATTGAATTGTTAAGTTCTTATTCAGAAGCTGATGCCATGCTTTGGACAAGCCCTTTGTAAGGATGTCTGCCAGCTGGTCCTTACTTTAAATATATCGAACATTGAGTGCACCTTTGCAACCATGTCTCTGACAAAGTGAAACTCAACCTCTATGTGTTTCATCCTATTATGAAAGATAGGATTGGCTATCAAATATGTTGCT